>NC_062548.1:4122041-4422493 GCF_016906955.1 Phacochoerus africanus | reverse complement strand
CTCTCTTCTGTGTGTGTACACACACACACACACACATATGGAATTCATATACTCACATTACCACCTATAAGGAAAATATGATACAAAAATGAGGCTGATGAAATTTCCATCTGAGAACAATGATTATTAAATGGAAATAGATCAAACCAAAGGGAAAATGACTGCCTTTAAAAATTTCCTCCAATGTATGGCAGATATTGCCAATTTACAGTGAAACAGATGATCATAGCAAAAACCCATGGGAAATCCCTACACTGTAAAATCGGAGGGTGAGTGGAATTATGTGAGCGCAGGGACAGGCCATCCCATTCATCTCTCCCCCAACCCCGCTTTTAAGTCCTTGGTACCATTTGAATTTAAGTGAACAAAATTACACAGGACAAGTTACTACTTCCCACGTGATAGTTTTCTTATTGGTTAGAGAAGAGGGAGTTAGGGAATTCCAAGCAGGAGAAACCTCTACACAGCAAATGAGACGGAAAACGACAGGGCACGTGGGGAAAGCCATGTGGAAAGGCTCTCGAGAACAGGGCTTCCAAGTCAGGCTGCCACCACCTGCCCAGAAGCCAGGCCTTCATCAGAAGGGGGATCTCAGCAGGAAAAAGAGGTGACAGGAGTTAATAAGCCTGACCCGATACAAGCGTAGAGGCTTTTGCAATCAGAACAATATGGTAATACCTCCAAAGACACTGTCCAGGTTCCCCGTGCTGGGGACACTGCTCCGTCAGTTCTGCTCTCTTGTACACCAGCCACACTTACAGACGGGGCCCATCAACCTCCCAGAAGGTAAAGAAAGCGAGACGTGGGGTCTGAGCAACGTTAGCAGCCAGTGTGTGTGGGGGGTGGTCCCCAAGTACCACCAGTGAGCAAACTACCCAGTAGAAACTGACTAGATAAAGAAGCGGCAGGAGGCAGACAGGAAATGACCCACTGCCCCCAGAACCCACTCCCCACGGCCCGAGTCCACGGAGAGACGCCGCCTTCGTGTACAGCAGTCCGCTCTCTTGCATGTGTGAGCGTGTACAGCGTGGGAAGTCTGCTCCCGGGTAGCTGACTCTGTTTGCACAAAGACACAACCACGGCGACGGGACTCCCCTTAAACTCACAGTCACATCCCTCCAGCGGGCCTTCCTACAGTCCACTGACTGTCGCTTCTCTCTCCCGATCCTCTAGATCACAATTTTATACACCTGTCCTCAAACCTCTTGCAAGGCCTCCTTCTTCCTCATTTTCAGCTGGCTCCCGCGTCTCTGACAAAACACATGTGACCAGCAGAGCCCCGCGAACAGCAGCACCTCCTCTCCCCCCTCCACCTGTCTGTATTGGTCTACTCTGCCCTGCTGCCTGTTCCGATGGATGCCCCGGCTGTGCGCCCAGCTAAGGCCAAACCAGCACCTGCCCCCCAAGGTCAAGGACGAGACCCCAGCAGTCAGACCCTGCCTCTCCTAGCACGAACTTTTCCCTCTCCTCTCTTCTCCACTTTCCTTTAGAACAAGCTCTGTCTTCACAGTCTCCAGTTCCTCTTTTCCCCCGGGGACGCTCAAACCCATGCCAGCCAGGCCTTCACCAGCATCACTTCGGCAAAACCGCGCTAAGGTCGCCAGTAACATCGCGGTGTCTGAACGCGGTGCTCAGGTGTTCGTGTCCTCTGGCTGGACTTGGCAGCACCAGCGGCTGGCACACCACCTCCTTTCCCCTGGGGCTCCCACGATGCCACATTCGCGGATTTCCTCCTGCTGCTTGCTGGTCCCCTCTTCATCGCCCAGACCTCTAAATGTCCGAGACGCCAGGATTCAGCTCCAGCAGCCTCTCCTTTTCTCTGTCTACACTTTCTCCCTCAGTGATCTCATCCATTCCCATAATTTTTAAGTCTTTTGTTATACTGGTGATGCCCCATTTTTATTTCTAACCTAGACCTCTCGGGAACCTAATTTCAGATTTGCACATCCAGCTGTCTAGCCCAACAACCCCACCTGGATATCTATTAGACGTCTCAACGTGAACACGTCTAAAAAGAAGCTCCTGACATTGAGCCTCCAACGGAGACTCCATCTCTGTGGACAGAAACATAACTTCTCAGGTCAGAAACCCTGAGGTCATCTTTGGCTCTGTTTTCCCTTTTGCCTTTTTTTTATGGGCACACACATGCACACGTGCGTGTGGGCGTGGACATACCTTCTCTCTCTCTCTCTCTCTCTCTCTCTCTCTCTCTCTCTCTCCCCCCTCCCTTCCCTCCCTGTCTCTTCCTTGCTCCCTTCTTATCCAATCTGTTGGCAAATCCTGTTGGCACAACCTTTAAAATACATCCAAAAATCCTACGCTTTCCACAATCTCTGCTGCTGACACCTAGTCCAAGTGGCTCGTTATCGCTGATCATTTAAATCACACCTGCTTCCATCCTGCTCCCTTCATGTTGTTTTCGACACGGCGACCAGAGACACTTGGTTCAGGTGTGAGGAGAATCTTGCCATTTCGACCTTTACTCAGGGTTTTCCACCAGACGCCAACTTACTCCAAAAAGGCCAAGCCGTCAAAGCACTCCCGGAGGCCTTGCAGGCCTGGCTGTGATCTGGGGCCCTGACCTCATGGCTCCCAGTTCGGAGCAGGTACTTCTGCCGTTCCTTCTTTCTCAACAGTCTCTCCCTCCCATCTCCGCGGACGTCACTCCCTTCCCTCCTGCAGGTCTTTGCTCAAACGTCAAATTCTCAGACAACATTTACGGAGGGAAGGCATGAGTCAAGGCTGCCAACACATGCCACGTGCGAAGCCCAGAGGCGGCAGGGCTCCAATGCTGGCGATGGAATGCCAGGCCAGGGCTGAGCGCCCAGACTCCAAGCAAACAGGTCTGTCACAGACACCGAGTCGTCAGCTGACAGTGGAGGCCGGACCTGAAATCACAGTAGTATTTTTGGTTCTGAGATGAGTAGAAAACCAAAAGCACAACCGTTACAAGATGGCCTGGCGGTGAAAACATCAGAACCCAGAGACCTCGGTTATGTGGGAGAATCCAGAAAAATTCATTGTCCAGTCACAGTGGCAACGTGGTGCTCAAATGTGACCAGCACGGCTCGGTCTGCGTGGCCAGAAGAGAAAGAGTGACGGGCACTTAGAAACTCTGAGGCAACCTGACTTTGCGGAGACACCTGGGTGAATCTGATCAGGTTACACACCAGTTTGGGCTCCAGGGGGGGTGGGCGACATACTACCCATGTGCGGAAAGGCCATTAATTAGTCTACAATGGATTAGAACGTCTCAAAAGTTAAAAAAAACCTTGTCCCTTACCAGACAGGTGGAGAGGCACCACTATAATGAATGCCTTTGTAAACATATGCCTCCTTTAAATGCATACAAAAGGAGTTCCTGTTGTGTCTCAGCGATAACGAATCCGACCAGTACCCATGCGGATGTGGGTTCAATTCCTGGCCCCGCGCGGTGGGTTAACGATGTGGCGTTGCCACAAGCTGGGGTGTAGGTCGCAGACACGGCTCAGATCCCATGTTGCTGTGGCTGTGACGTAGGCCGGAAGCTGTAACTCCGATTGGACCCCTAGCCTGAGAGCTTCCATGTGACTCGGATGCAACCCTAAAAAGATAAGAAAAAAAATTCACACAAACATGTTAATGCTTTTCACATTCCGTTCCTCAGGTCAAACGTCTATCCATTTTGTCTTTATATATATATATATACACACACACACACACCCATAACAAATCACAATTTGGAGATTTTAAGGTTCTTTTAATGATGTTGACAGGTTTCCTACTTCTGGGCGACTACTTTCTGAAGAATTTTTTCTAGAGATCAACACATCCTGCTTTTGGCATAAAGATTCCAGCAAACATTCTTCAGGGAGAGTGCTGGTTTCAGAGAGTTTTCAAGACAGCATCATCCCCTCTCTTCCTAGCCCCTCAGCTCTCCAGCATGTCCCTAAGACAGTCCCCACCTCCCCACGCTGTCATTACTGGTTTCCGTATGTGTCTTCTCCACCGGACTGTGCCATCTGCAAGGGCAGGCACCACATCTGAATTCTAAACCTGCTTTATCCCCAACACCTACAACACTTTCTGGCTCATAGTAGTTGTTCAATAAATGCCTATTGAACACATGAATAAATCAATGAATCCATCGTATATAGGTGCGTGAACTACAGATGACAGAACATCTGGGGCCATCAACTGGCAAAGGGGAGAGAGAAGGACACGAGTCCTAAGAAAAGAGGACACAAGACAATGGTCAAACGTTCAGTTGTACAGATGAATGAGCTCTGTTTCAAAAACTCACTATTTTCAGACAAGGCTAGTAAGAGGGACATGGACATTTGCAAGAGAATAGAAAAAAAGCATATGAAAATATGAGCAGGGCATTCCCTTCGTAGCTCAGAGGTTAACAATCCCACCTAAGATCCATGAGGATGCGCGTTCACTGCCTAGCCTTGCTCAGCGGGTTAAGGATCTGGTGTTGCCATGAGCTATGGTATAGGTTGCAGATGTGGCTTGGATCCTGTGCTGCTGTGGCTGTGGTGTAGGCTGGCAGCTGTAGCTCCGATTTGACCCCTAGCCTGGGAACCTCCATATGCCATAGATGCGGCCCTAAACAGTAAAAAAAAAAAAAAAAAGGTATTAGAAATCCAGTCATTTATGATAACGACTAGTAAGATAAAGTTTCCTTCAAACTGGAAAGGGCTCCCGACAGCCCTCCTGAACAGTCACTGGGCCCTGCCAGAGCACAGCACACGGTGGGGTGAGGGGAAAGGGCAAGAGTCAGATATGTCACCATCCCTGGAACAGAGCTGACTCCTGTCTGAGCTAAAGGATTCTAATTTCCCTTTATTATTTTCTAGCTCGATTAAAAGAAAATGTTTTCACATTCATGTCAATCAAAAATCTGCATGGTTGTTAACAGCTGTCACAGCTTACTTAGTATTCGATAATTCCAATTGTCTGTTACAAATCCTGCTGCTGCTCTGGAAGACTAGGGACCCCAGGGTGCCCTTCCTGAACTCATCCTGGGGGTGACACCTACTGAGGTATCGTGAGTGCTGTGACAGGAGCCCACCCTAAAGGTGGGATGGGGCGAAAGAGACTCTCTTCAGGACGCTTATTGGTCTCAGCTAAACCTCCAAAGCTCATAACCACAACCGCGCATCAGGCAGGCAAATGTGGAAGCAGGGTTGTTTCATTTGCTGAGCCAGGACTCAGCGACACTGACCTATGTGCCGAGCGCTTACTGCTTGCTCTCTCTGCACCTCTCTCTCTGCCCCTTGGAAACGTGTACATGTGTGTGTGTCTGTCTGTCTTACCCTCCACTAGACCAGGAGCCCTATGACAGCACAGGTGACACTGCTGGGTTCCAGGGCCTGGCAGAGTTCCCTGCATATAGAAGACATGAATAACGGTTAACAGAGAAGAAAGGTAGCTATCTCACTTGTGGTTTACCCGTGCTTCTCAACACTCTGGTGGCTCTTTAACAATTACAGCACTCAGATCAACTGCATTCAGTGTTTTTCAGGAGACGGCACTCATTCAAGTTTTTTCAAAAATATACAAATATTGTCATTTCCAGCTCTAACGTGATACCGAGACTGTTTCCCCTTATTTAATCCTGATCGACATCACCTGTCTCATGATCCAAAAGTTAAAAGGTGTATCAATTTACCGCTTTGTATTGAATTACAAATTTGCCTTGAAGAGGGTTTTTATAAAACTATTACCCAAGTCCTATACGGTATAATTAAATAAGTCAAACTAGCCCTTAGGGACTTCTTCCTCTGAAATCAAATTTTAGAGCCAAAGAGTGCCTGTAACCTTCGCTGAAGTCATGTTTAAAACGCGAGTCTGAATTGCACAAACTAATCAAATCTCCTTGGAAAAGGCTGACCACACTCCCTGATGTGAATACCTGTGAATCTCCTCCCCACCCAAAGGATCAACATGGAAACCGCTTTAAAACAAGACTGCGTTTCTCGAACAGTGCTGTGAGACCTAAAGCGAGTGCCCCATGCACCAAGCAGCTCAGAGTTAGGATCTTGCCAGGCAGTCAACTGGGCCTCAGGCCTCAGGCACGTTGGAAGAAAAAAATACGCCTTTCAAAGGTGAGCTGATGTGATCCCAATCACTGACCATTAATTTAACAAACATCGCAGGGCTCCTTCTGTGAGCCGGTCCCCTAATAAGCCCTGGAGCAGTTGAGGCAGCAAACCTCTATCCAAGGAGCTCCAAAGCATTTATCACAGGCCTCACAGATAAGTTATCTTTTCAAAAGCCAGTAAATATATACATATATTTATTTAGCAAGAGAATTATTCAGTTGAGTTTAAGCTATGTATCTGAAGATTTGCTCAACTTATCTTCAAGAGTAGCTGCAAGGAAAGGGCACTGGGTCAGAATTAAAGCCCAGAATTTTGTTTTTACTTAAGATACTGACATGCTGAATGATCTTGAGTAAATAACCTCAGATTTCTGCATTTCAGCTCTTCCTATCCAACTAGAAAAAGCAATTCTTTCTATCCTGAATGCATTCTGAAGACTGTTATCAGAAAAATAACTGAAGCACCTCAGAGTCTGACACAGGAGAGAAGTTTATCACTCTTACTGACATGAATGGCAAGAGAGAGAGAGATTGAGTTTACTGTATACAACAAACCCAAAAGATGGCATCGTTAATGAAGGAGTTAATGAAGTCACCTCTTAAAGTTTATTACTGTAAAAAAGCCTTATGAAATTCCCATCATGGCGCATTGGAAACAAATCTGACTAGGAACAATGAGGTTGCGGGTTCGATCCCTGGCCTTGCTCAGTGGGTTAAAGATCCGGCGTTGCCGTGAGCTGTGGTGTAGGTCGAAGATGTGGCTCAGATCTGGCGTGGCTGTGGTGTAGGCTGGCAGCCGTAGCTCCGATTCGACCTCTTGGCCTGGGAGTCTCCATATGCCACAGGAGATATGCGGCCCTAAAAAGACAAAAAAAAAAAAAAAGAAAAGAAAAAAGAAAGAAAGAAAAAGCCTCATGACGTCAGTGTTCAAGATTGTGCTCGGTGTGCAAGCTGCTGGATGAGGCCGGTCCCAAGTCTACCCCCGTTTGTCCACACTCCACGTCCTCCACCTTCCATCCATCCTGCACGTCTCGGCACACTCATCTTTACGAAACTCATTTCCTTGCATTACTCAAAAGCGGCTTCCTGTTCTGAGAAAGCGCACCCCAATCCCACTGCCTGACTCCCCACACTCTCCACTCCTTGCGCCCGCTACTTCCTACTCTTTCTGACCCAGTCAGTGCGGCCTCTTTGCTGCCACACAAACACACCGTGTCCCATCTGACGCCACACCTGTTCAAGACGAACAGGTTCTTCCCGTCTTCCGTAGCTCCTCAACCCTTAGACTAAGAAATCCCAAGAGAGCCGTGCGGGTCCACTCGGGGCCTCCTCCTCCGTAACCCCTCCTATTTTCCATCGCCACTGAATTTACTTCCCTCTAAAAGCCTAAAATGCCCTCAACTAGTGTGCACCAACTCATACGTCGGGACCCGATCCCTTGTTTTCTGGGTGCCCTGCTGTGGATAACGCAGTGGTTAACACATACAAGGAGAGCATGTACACACGTGAGAACAAACAGGCTCGCCGTGGTAAAAACAGAACAGACCCCAAAGATAGCTAAAACCTAGGAGTATCTTGCTTTACAAGGGGCCTCTGCAGATGCCATGGGGAGATTATTCTGGATCGTCTGGGTGGGCCTGATCTCGTCACATGAGACCCCAAAGCAGAGAGATGCAGCGGAAGGGAAGTGGAACTTTCCCCGGAAGAAGGTGCAATGCTGTTGCTGGAGAGCCCCGAGAAAGGCCTGAGGAGGAATGTGGGTATCCTCTTAGGGCAGAGATCAGCCTCTGGCGGAGAGCCAGCAAGGGGACCCAGGCTTCAGGGGGCTTCAGTCCTACAACTGCAAGGATTGCTTCCAGCTGAATCGAGTTTTGAAGCAGGGCATCCAGAAGCAAAGCCCAGTTGGCACCTAGATTTGGGCCTTGTGAGACTCTAAGCAGAACTGTGAGTCAACCTACGACGTACCCAGACTTCTGATCTACGGAGAAGTGAATAAAAGAGTTTCAAGCTGCTCAATGTGTGGTAATTTACGATGGGAGCAAGAAGAAACTAACTGTTCACAGATGTGGTAGCACATGGCCAGCAAGAAGGTACAGGGGTCAAAACACAAGCTTGAGACAAGCTCCCCTAACAGAAGCTAAATGCTGGTAAGTGGGCTAAAGATCAACACGGCCGCTTGAACAGAGTAAAGACCAGGCAATGTCCAAGGGAGTATTGAGGGAAATTCTGAAAGGTTCCCAATAGTCAAAGTGGATTTTAAAGTAACTGGGTGAAATACAGTATAACTGTAGCATATGTGAAGGCTATTTGCTTTAATTTTTAAATAAAACGAGACGTTTATACAAAAATTTCCAAACATTCAGACAAAATATCTCATGATCCGAGTCTTCTAGAACGGGATTGAGGGTACAGACTGTACCACACAAGACAGAAGACTTAAATAGGCTACAATGAGACTGTTCCCACAGCTTTGTTCTTATAAACGCTACACTAACAGGATAACCATCCAAAGGTTCAAAGGAGCAAACAGATAACTGCACCTGGTGTTCTCAACTCAACAGGCGCACGGAATACGGACACACATGAATCAGTGGAACCACACAGCGCTCAGAGAGCGGCTCGAGAGGAACAGTGACCACGAACATGCTGGTCAAAATCCTGACAACGCATCACGTAGAAGAGCCCTGTGCCAAGTCCAGGTCAAGTGTAAACACGGCCCCCACAGAGAAGATTCTGGTAACTTTTTGATATTTAGCATTTTTACTTATCTAACTGGCACAATAGCAAAAATATAATTAAAGGCAAAGACTTCTGATCTAATTAAAACAATTTTAAATAAGCTCTTTTCCAAACAGAGGATAATGTCTCCCAATGGAAAAACCTGGGAAACAGGGAAAAAAATACATGTACACACACAAAAAAATCACCTATAATCCAACATCCAAAGATAATCAATACTATTAATGTTCTATTAGATGGTATCCTAGTTTACTGATGTAATATCTGTGCTCCAATTTGTGTGTATTAATACCCCTTTTTGTAAAAACTGCCTCACACTTTAAGGTTTAGAATTATCGAAGGTATGTTCCATAACTTTAATTTTTATTCTCCTCATACAGTGCTTTTATATGATTCTCCTCATATCCAATATTAACCTCCATTTGTGGAAATATAAGTAGATTCAAAGTTTTTAATCTTTTCCATCTATTTTTATGCACATCTCTGAGAGTAATAGAAGCGAAATAAAATCCTGGCCTCACGACTAAGTGACACTGAACAAATTATTTAACGTGCTGTACCTCAATTCTTTAATCTTAAAAAAAGATATAAGAACAGTACCTACCTCATAGGGTTATGATGAGTTAGATAATATAAGTAAAAGGCTTAAAAGAGAATCTAAAACATAGCGAGCGGTTTAGAGATGTTAGTTAATATTGTTGTTATTTCCTACAACAAATTCCAAGAAGTTTAATTATTGGGAACAAAGGCTCACACGTTAAGAATTTTTAGAATGTATTACTGATTTTCCTCCAGGAAGGAGAGTGTAAAATAAATGTTTCACCTAAAGAAATATATTCTCCTGCCTCCTACCAACACTGGGTATATTATATACACCCAGCCTACCTTCTAGGCAAAAACAATACTATAAATGTAAGACTATCTCACTCCAATACTCTGGAAGGTAAGCCATGTTTCGACAGGGAAAGCGCCTAAGGCTGTTAACCTGCCTCTTTCAATGACCCAGCAGAGGACGGTATCCAGTCATTTACGCCGGAACGTGATGGAGGACAACGCGAGAAAAAGTGTGTGTGTGTGTGTGAGAGAGAGAGACTGGGTCGCTTGGCTGTACAGGAGAAACGGACAGAACAGTGTAAACCAACTATAATGGAAAAAATAAAAATCATTAAAAAGTAACAATAAATAAATAAATAAATGACCTAGCAGGCTTCTGTGCCAAAAAGATTCAGGGCACTAAAACGAACTAACCAAATACAAAAGGAACTAACCATTAGATTTAAAAAAATGTTGAGCTGCTGGGTAAATTAGCACAATATCAAGAAGTCTGCTTTTTTGGAAAGAGCAATCTCAACTCTAGTGTCAGGTGCTCGAAAAATGGTTTTATTTAAGGGCGGCCTGGGAGAAGAAACGCACAATCCTCCAGACGAGCTCGGAAGGGAGCGCAGTGGGTGGCGGTCAAGTGCCAGGCTAACATAGATCATGCAGCAGAAAGCAGCTGAGAGCTTCCTCAGAGGGTGGTGGCTATCACCACGGACAACTTGCAGGTAACCCGCCCGGTATAATAACTCAACCGACTCCAGCGATGACAGGCTCTGAGCTTTGAATCGTGGAAGGTGACATATTCGTGGCTCCCTACGTTGTCCTGGGGCATTTCCTAATGAAACGGGCTCAATAAGTTTCCACAGAAACCATGTAAAAATGTCAAGTATCATCAGGAAGCGTATCTGAAACACAGAACATTGCCTGACTTGCTCTTCTGTGGGATCACGATGCCTTCCGCCTCTGATGCCGTTTCGAATTTGCAGGGGTACAAGTCAAGAGGAGACGTAGGAAATAAACATGAGCTAACTTAATTAAGAGGATCCAAGAGACGTAGGTAGAGAGAGACTAAAAACATGAGTGCTCTACCAGGCGCCAAAGTAAAATGGGGTAACTGATGTTTTTACGTAAAGATGAACACGCTGGAATTAGGGGCACTCTCATAAATCGGAAAGTTGTCCCTCCCTGACCAGCAGGGCGAGTGCTGTTATTCTTTCAGAAGGCTTAAGAATAAG
Organism: Phacochoerus africanus; assembly: GCF_016906955.1. Classification (NCBI taxonomy): domain Eukaryota; kingdom Metazoa; phylum Chordata; class Mammalia; order Artiodactyla; family Suidae; genus Phacochoerus; species Phacochoerus africanus. The sequence continues at coordinate 4,411,612 of NC_062548.1, read as the reverse complement.
TTTCTTTAGAAATGGTTCAGATTAAAATGTACGTAGGCTTAATAAGAGTTTTCACCCATTGACGACTGACGCATATGATAAAGGCCACAGAGAGAATCAGGGTCGTTTGCCTACAACCCTAATTCTCAGAGGTGACGTGTTCTGAGACACACACACCAAAAAAAGCCTCTGGTTATCAGTATCAGAGAACTACTGGCTCACACTAGGCTAATGTGACCCATCATGGCACTTCATAGCTCTTCAAGTGAGTGCTTTTTCATGTCCTCAAATTATGGGTAATGAAGTCTATTACCGTTAATGAATTCTTAAAGTAAATGCTTTTCTTTGAATGATTTTGTATCAATTTCTTTTAAAGTAAAAATGTCTAATATTGGATATATTTCAAATTGTTAACTGTCAGAAGATAACCAGAGTTTCTCACAAAAGTCTTCCATGAACTTTCCCGAATTACCGTTTCTACAAATCAACAATTCATTCAAAAGGCTCTTAAGCCCTCATAATACACTTTTAAAGCACTTTGCTAAAGTATTGTTAGTAGAACACTAGAAGATGAATTCCTTAAGAGGTCACGGAGCTTTAAAAATACTTCATTTAGAAATTGGGAGAATGTTTTCATAAAAGGTTTGACCATTACGTCTTGATTTCCGCAAATATAAAACAGATGATTCCGTTATACACATACACACCTCCACTCTCTCAGATTCTTTTCCCACACAGAGCATCACAGAATCTTGAGGAGCGTTCTCTGTGCTGTTATGCAGCAGGTTCCCGCTGGCCAATCATTCCACATACCTCGGTGTGCACATGCCAGTCCCAATCCCCATTCCATCCCCCCAACCTGTCCCCTTTGATAAAGGTAGGTTTTTCAAAGCCTGTAAGTCTGTTTCTCTCCTGCAAGTAAGTTCATTTGCACCCTTTTATTAGATTCCACATATACGTGATACCATATGTTGTTTGTCATTCACTAACTTCATGTAGTATGATACTTTCTAGGTCCATCCATGTTACTGCAAGTGGCATTATTTCATTCTTTCGTATAAATTTTATTTTTTCCTAAAACAGAAGCCTTTCCTCTGTGGGACTATTTCTCAGGATGATCCCAAAAGTTACGAGTCGGCTCTCAGTCAGCTTCTCAAGATCATTCAGCAACATGGCCAAATGCGAAGTCACCACACCTCCAGGCCCAGTCTCTCCCCCCGCTAAGTCCAGCCTCCCGCCTCAGCCCTCAGAAAGATGTCAAGACACAAGAGTGTGTAAGGCACTTTCTAAGCCGGATGGCGCCTCATCCTGAAACTGTAAACTCAGCGGTGAGCATGGTCCAAGGGATTATTCTTCTAACATTTAAATGTTAGTATTAAAATGTTTCCTTTGCTCTTATTACACATAAAATAAATGTGCGCCTGTGTGTGATGGGTGGACGGATGGATGGATGGATGGATAAAGTGTAAATGAGGTGGAAGAGAGGTAGCTACTTATCTAGCCCAATATCCATTCTCCCATTTCTCTTGTCATACAGCTCCTGACTTTGGGCAGGGCACGAAACACAGCATCTTGTTCCCCAGCCTAAAGAGCGCTCGCTCGCACTGTACAGCGGCCTCCGCGCATCTCCTTAAGAGGCAGCCGGGCACAGGCCCTGCGCGCTGCTCTCCTCAGAGCACCTCCTTCCCACATGCTCATACCCATGACAGCTGGGGAGACTGGCCGTCTAAGACAACGATGTGCTATCTTGTCATTCTGCCTGTTCTTTCTTATTCCTAAAACACTAATTTTCTTTATATTGTAAGCCATGATTTTATCTTTCAGCCACATGAGTCTTAAGTCTTCATTAAGAGACATTTAACAGGACAAAGATTTGAATAAAGAGATTTGCCATCTATAGGAAGACTATTTTTTAAATGTCAGTCCCAAATTGATCTAGAAGGCTGACACAATTCCAAACAAAATCCCATAATTAAGGGGAAATGTAGATGTAAATATTTATCAACTTTCTGGATGCCATTTCTATGTGTCAAAGAAACAGAAGAATTCATAAAAGGAACAAAATTATCTACTCGGACCATACGTTTTTAAAACTCAAAATTTGCAGTCAAAGTCAACTTAAAAAGCAAACCACAAACCTGGACAAGATATTTGTAACAAATATGACACAAGGTAGATAGGTTAATTTCACAGCAAATTAGTAACAATTTTAGGACACGAAAAGAAAAAACAGGAAACACATATGGCTGATACAAATTTAAATAATTTTTCACTGATTTTCAAAGATAAGTAAACCAAAACAAGAAGCCATGTCCCAGCTATAAAATTAGTGAGATTTTTCTCACTAACAGAAACCTCACAGTGTTATCTACTCAGGACTGGAAATCAATGCAGTGCTTCCTTGCCATACAAAGTGACACAGCTAAGGGGAGGCAAGCACACAGACTGCGAACTCTGGAGGAGACACACCACCGGTTTTGAACCCTGGCTCTGCCTCTCTCTATTTCTGAGCTTCTGCTTCTCCGGTGGTGAAACAGGATCATCACAGGGCCCCACACAGGACTGCTGAGTGGATTTAATGAGATCAAGCATCCCAAGGACTAGGAATAAGAGTAAGAGCTCAATGTTAACTGCTACTATTTTTACTAGTAAAATTACTGGAAAGCAACCTTATGATGTGTATAAAGACCCTCAAAAAAGGTTCTACTCTCTAAATAGGTCACTTAATTTCTGGGAATCCATTCTGAGAAAATAACCCAAAATACAGGCAAAGTTTTCATGCCCAATAATTGTCATGGTAATACCACTTATAATTTGAGGAAGTAAAGATAACCAAAATTTCTAAGAATAGGTAAATTTTAAATCTCATTACAATCACAGAGCTCTTAGAACAGCATAATGCATTTTTAATGGTACAGGAAAAGAAGATTTTATTGTAAAGTTGGTAAAAATAGTCACGAAATTGTATTTATCTCAAATCTCAACTATTAATAGAAAATAGGGGAGTTCCCGTTGTGGCTCAGTGGTTAATGAATCCGACTAGGAGCCATGAGGTTGCGGGTTCAATCCCTGGCCTTGCTCAGTGGATTAAGGATCCAGCGTTGTCATGAGCTATGGTGTAGGTTGCAGATGCGGCTCGGATCCCCCGTTGCTGTGGCTATGGCATAGGCCGGCGGCTACAGCTCCAATTAGACCCCTAGCCTGGGAACCTCCATATGCCACGGGAGCGGCCCTAGAAAAGGCAAAAAGACAAAAAAAAAAAGGCATAGAAATAAAAAGATATGAAAAATAATAACATCAACAGTGGCTGCCTCACAACTGTAAAGTCATTATTTTCTATTTTTATCTTTTGTTTTTAAACTTTAGCTTCATAATTTTCCAGGATTATTTTCATAATAAAGAATTTTTTAATACTCATAAAATACTGCCACTTGTCGCAATTACCAGGAAAAAAATCAGATAAGCAAATCTACACCATTAAGAAGACAGGACTAACTGCTAAGTAAACATTTCGACAAGCCATTTAACAGTCTGACAATTTGATCAGCAAATTTTACTCATTAACTAAATATTCATTAAACAGGAAAATTTTCATGTAAAGCACTAATGTAAGTAAAATGACCTAAATAATCTACCTATTGAACTTTAAATAATTCAAATGTCTAAGAACAGAAGTTATTTTTGGACTAGAGCTTTATTTAAAGTCTTTAGCCCTAAAAACAAAAGTAAAATCTCACAACATATACCACTCTGGGAGTGATAAGAAGCAAACAAGAATAATCTAAATACGGTTCTCAGAATATACTATGCATATCGTGCGTGCCTCAAATGGAAGAAATACAACTGGAAAACACCTGGTTAAATTAATCCATTCAGCCTGTGGTGAACACCCACAGAAACCAGCAGGATGGGGTCCCTCGACTCCTCATCTCAGACCACAGGTCGGCGACAGAGTCCCTCTGGCTCCACCCTGGCCCGACCGGGCTTCTGCCTGAGTTCCTGCAACAGCCCCAGACTCCGCTGCACCTTTCTCGCTCATCCCTCTGCCTTTCACTCGCAGCCAGAGCCGTCCTCTTCCCCTTGCGCTGAGGGAGGGCTTCCCATCTCACACAAAGTAAAACCCCCAGTCCTTGCCAACCACTGCCGCCCAAGCCGCTGCTCTCTCCAGCTCACAAATACTGACCACGTGTGGGCTCCAGCCCACTGCCTCCCCGCTGCTCAGCAGACAAGTGGAAGCTCGCGCCACCCCACCCCGGCACACGCCCCAGCACACTCTTCCCTGACACAACTGCATTGCTCACACACTCGCTTCTCTCGAGTCCTTGCTCAAAAGTCCATGAAACCACCCCTCTCAACCACTCTTCTTAAAACTACAAGCCACACAACCCCACCCCTCTTTTTTTTTTTTTTTTCCTTGGCTTTTTAGGGCCACACCTGTGGCATATGGAGGTTCCCAGGCTAGGGATCCAAGGGTCGGATCAGAGTTTCAGCTGCTGGCCTACGCCACAGCCACATGGTATCCGAGCCGCGTCTGCCACCTACACGACGGCTCACGGCAACGCTGGCTGCTTAACCCACTGAGTGAGGCCAGGGATCGAACCCACATCCTCATGGATACTAGTCAGATTCGTTTTGACTGCGCCAGAAGGGGAACTCCCTCAACTCCATCTTTCATCCTGTTCTTTTTTCCTCCTTGTGCTTATCACCTGGTAACACAGTGTATAATTTATCCACTCTATTTCTTATTTATGCTTGGACCCCTGTGAATACTGCCACTAAATAAAAGCAGGAATTTTTGTTCATTTTTTTCACTGATGTCTCCTGTACTGCCAAAGGTGATTATCAAACATCAGGAAATGATACTCATTGTCGAAAAAAATACGCACTGAGTATCTGAAAAGAATGGTAAGAAAGATTTACATATTCCTTCTCCAAAGCTAGCCCATTATCCTTTTTTTTTTTTTGTCTTTTTGCTATTTCTTGGGCCGTTCCCGCGGCATATGGAGGTTCCCAGGCTAGGGGTGGAATCGGAGCTGTAGCCACCGGCCTACGCCAGAGCCACAGCAACGTGGGATCCGAGCCGCGTCTGTAACCAACACCACAGCTCACGGCAACGCCGGATCGTTAACCCACTGAGCAAGGGCAGGGACCGAACCCGCAACCTCATGGTTCCTAGTCGGATTCGTTAACCACTGCGCCACGACGGGAACTCCCGATTATCCTTAATTTTTCACTTATTCCTCTATCTACCATGTTAATTCTTCTTTTAAAAAACAAAACATTAGAATATCAGCACCCCGTTGAAATACTGTCACAGGACATAAACAACCAAACACACGTGAAGTGAAAACTTCAAGCAGCCGAGAAATGACAAGTGACACCTATGGTGCAACAGAATCTTCTGTGCAAATCAATTACACTTTGCGCATTCAGGCTCTGCTTCCCATGAAATTTTATACCCCTTGACACACTGGGTCTCTCACCCCCTCACACACCGCTCCTCTCTCGCCTCAGTGACTAACAGCACCCCGTGGCTGGCAAAGTTGAATTCAACCTGTCGTCAAAAGACATTCTCAGGTTCAAGCACTGTGGGAACACTGTGAGACCGAGTTCTGATAAGGCTGTCTCCCAGAAAACCTGGAGGCGCAACGGAGAACCAAGCCCCGGCCCAGTCCACATCAGAGGATCTTCTCAACTCGGGCTGCACCTCGGGGCCACCCAGGCAGCTATGACACGTGCTGGAGTTCTGGATCAGCACGGCACCCTGAGTGGAGAACCACTCATCCAAGCCATTTTAATCTCTGAAGTTCTAGACTCCACGTGCTCATTCCCCACAGGTGCTGGGGGCTCTCTATGCTCACCCTGTTCCTTTTCTTACAGAAACCCTACCCAGAGCCACCGGAGAGAATGCTCGCCCTGGGTGACAGCAGCTGCGGGAGCCTGGCTGCAGTTAAGTGGAGGGTCCCATGGCGAGTGTAGACACAGGCATGAGGGGGGACTTGGAGAGAGAGCAGCTCTGCTCCTTGGAAACCCTGGAGACACTGGGCTGATGGGCCCATAGTTTGGGCCTGTGAAACAGAGGGAACAGAATAACCCCTAACACTGCGGTGTGACCAACTCTTACACAGCAATGATTATATGCCAGGCAGCACCTGAAATACTTTGTAAATTATCGCTCCCATTTTCACATGAGAGGAAACTGAAACACAAAAAGGCAAAGAAACGAACTTGCCTTAGGTCACATCTTGGCAGAGCTGAATTCAAACCCAAACATTTGTGGATCCAGGGTCAGCCTGAGAAGCTCCCAGCATTATTATTAGGAATACAGGCCAATTAGGAAAGCCTGCAGACCTGTCCCCAAGCATTTGTGCCAGTACTAGTACCTTGGGGGTCAAGTCATTGGGCACAACTCCATGAGCTAATACGACTTGGTCTTACTTAATATTCCAGTTGCTCCTTTAGGATGCATTGTGTATCTGTGTGCACATTATCTCACAAGCATGCCCACACAGACACACATGTGCACACACAAAGACCTCGTGCCTTAGGTCTCATAAAATGCTGAGTTCCTCACTGCTGCCTGCCTGCTGTGACCACCAGGACTGCCACGCCTATTAGTAGAAGGTCCCACTTACTAAGACGTGTTAGATGTGTTTATTCTCTAAGAGCAAAAGAATCAATGACATGCCACATTCAGTAAAAGAAATAATCACTTCCTATAAAGCAGTTGGTTCATTTGCTCACCTAACACATACTTATGAAGTGCCTACTTACAGGGTCGGTTCCTGCCATCCAAGAACTTACTTATAAGCTAATGAAGGAAACAAACAAGTCTGGGGTAAGGTCAGGGCGATACAAGGCAATGTCCATACAAAGACCCTATGGGTTAAGACAGAAAAAATACAGAATACGTTGGAGAAATTGGAAGGGATTCTTGGAATTAGATATCTAAGTTGTAACCTCAAGAATGATGTCACAGGGTCAGGAGTAATGATTAGTTCAATGTGGAGGCATGCTGAGTTTGAAACTCTGATGGACAGGGAAGTCAATAACCAGCCTGCTATGTGCATCTGAAGCTCAGAAGAAAACGTGGCCAGAAAAAAGTAACTGGAGAACACCAATTTACGGATGATACTTCGAGTTCCATAAGCATATGAGATGGCTGAGAATGGTGCAGAAAGAGAAAAGACAATACTCCAAGAATTGCCAGCATTTTATGCCTGGTGAGAGAAAATGAAATCAGATAAGAAAGGGAGAGCCAAAAGGAAATGAAGAAAAGTAGGAAATTAATGGTGTCAAAAGGGGGCAGGGGCAGTATTTCAGCAAGTCAAGTGTGAAATGCCAACAGCAATCACGTGTGATTAGTACTGAGACAGTCTACTGGTTTAAACGGTAGGGAAGCCATGAGCAACCCTGAAAAACGCTACTACAGGAGAACTCCTAGGTAAAAGCAAGAATGAAATAAGTTGAGAATTAAGTGATAGAGGTCCAAATAGGGCTGTGTAATACAAGGGGAGATAAAAGTTATTTATTTAAATGCTAATTGGAAGACACCAGCCCTGCAGGAGAAACGATATATAGGAGAAAGGGAGAAATCATCTATTCAATAAAATATTCAGCAACTATCTTTTGAGCACTTACTATGTATCATGCTTTGTTCCAGACTCAGGGATACAGGAGAAAGTCTCTGCTTTAATTAAGGTGACAGTATTATAAGTTAAACAACAACAGTAATAATAAAGGGACTGCTAAATAATGTGAAATAACTAGCACTGCACGAGTCTCCCCGGAGTAAAAAAAGAAAAAAACAAAACAGAAAACAGAACAAAATATGAGAAGTGACCATTTTCTGTCACTAGACTGTGAAGCTGAGAAAAAGAAACAAAAGAGGTGAGGCCTCCAGTCACTTTAGGTTACTGCCTGGAGCCAGTTACTGGACCACAGCATGTGGAACCAAGGACAGATGACAGTTGTGTCAGCTGAGGAGACAGAGATCAGAGGAGTGTTTGGGGCAGAATACTAAAAAAGGATTTTACAGAGAAAAAAGTTGATAAATCTGCCAGGGATCCGCTTTACTCTTTCTTTGAATGTTCAACTATGCATGTGTAGCGTGAGGTTAGAAAAGACAAGGCAAAAACCAAAAACAACTTGAAGTTCCCATCGTGGCTCAGTGGAAATGAACCCGACTAGTATCCTGAAGATGTGCGTTTGATCCCTGGCCTTGCTCAGTAGGTTAAGGATCTGGCGTTGCCACGAGCTGTGCTGTAGGGTGCAGGCAAGGCTTTGACCTGGTGTTGCTGCGGCTGTGGTATAGGTCAGAAGCTATAGCTCCAATTTTACCCTTAGCCTGGGAAGTTCCATACGCCATGGGTGTGGCCCTAAAAACGACAAAAACAAACAAACAAAAAAACTTAGAGAGATGCTGGATAATCACTGGATTGCACACAACATTGGAAGACCTCAGAGTTCCACCAGAACCTCCTATAACACCAGGGACATTAAATAGAAACTTTTGAAGACCATGAATTAGAATTAGGGCTAAAACACTGCTAAGTAAAGACTGCTGTTCACTCACCAATCAAAACTCAAAGGCCAGACTTGAAGGGGTCAAGCTGACACACATGTAATATATCTTGCCACCAGAATAAAAAAGAATGTTTTTTAAAGAAAATGTAACTTAACCACATGAATACTACTCAGCCACAAAAAAGAACAAAATAATGCCACTTGCAGCAACATAAACGGAACTAGAAACTCTCATACTAAGTAGCAAAGTAAGTCAGAAGGAGAAAGACAAATACCATTTGATCGCACTTATATCTGGAATCTAATATACAGCAAAAAAGAACCTTTCCACAGAAAAGAAACTCATGGATTTGGACGAAAGATGTGTGGTTGCCAAGGGGGAAGGTTGGGAAAGACAGGGACTCAGGTTAATAGATGCAGACTATTGCATCTGGAATGGATAAGCAATGAGAGCCTGCTGTATAGCACTGGGAACTGTATCTAGTTCCTTGTGATGGAGGATAACGTGAGAAAAAGAATGTGTGACTGGGTCACTTTGTTGCATACTAGAAAACTGACAGAACACTGTAAAACAGCTATAACGGAAAAAATAAAAATCTTAAAAAAAAAAAAACCCAGCATAAACAGATTTAGCAATGCTAGAGATGATGAAATAAACAAGGACTTCAAATGAACTCAAATATATTTAATGTATTTGAGGATTATAGATGAGAGAATAAAGAATATAGATAAAATATAGGGGAATATTTAGAGTTGAAAAATACAACACCTGAATTGAAAAGTGTGCATTAAGAACATGTAAGTATAGGTGAAGAAAAGAACAGTGGATCTGAAGATAGGGCATTCACCAGTAGACACCTGGGGAGATAAAGAGCCTGAATGAAAGAGTCTCAGTAACCAGGGAAATAATCAAGCAATATACTCTGTGTATCACTGGAGTCTTTAAAGAAGATGAACTGCTTAAAGATTTACTTTTGGCAAATTAGTTAAAAACATAAAGGCCTATAAACTCCAAACAGAATAAAAACTAAGAAAATACACCATGGCATATCACAATTAAATTCCTGAAAATCAGTGACAAACAGAAACTCTTACAAAGCAGCCAGAGGGAAAAGAATAGAAAATAAGAGTTACTACTGACTTTTCATAAGAGACAGTACAAGTCAGAACACAATGGAAGAACATTCTTCTCTTTCAGAAAAAAATAAAACCAACACCTTGGGATTCTAAATCCAATGAAAATGTCATTCAAAAATAGAACCAAAACTTATGCAGCCAAAGAAATGTTGAGATAATTTATTTTCAAAACACCTGAACTGCAAGAAAACTTGAAAGAAATTCTTCAGGTAACAGAAAAATGTTGTAAAACAAATCTTGGAACTTCAAAAAGGAATAAAAAGCACTGTAAATGGAAAAAAATGGGAGTATTTAAATTGAATTTTTAATTTCTTTGAATTATAATTGAGAGTTAAAATAAAAAAAATTGTAGATCTTATACAAATGTAAAAAAAAATATGTGATGGTAACAGCACAAAGAGCAGGAAGGGGGAGGTAAAGGTATTTTATTTTAGTTTATATTCAGTTTATTATCTTTTATGTGAAGGAATATAATATGTAAAGACAGACAATAAATTAAATATGCATATTGTAAACCCTAGGAGAACCAGTAAAAATTAAAGCGCTTGTTAATAAAGCAAAAGAGAAGACAACAGGTTAAACTTTAAATTTCTGAATCCAGAGGAAGAAGGAATTTTCTACTTTTTCTCAAAGCACAACCTATATTTTTTAAAGATTACTCTAATAGTCAAAAGTCTTACCATACAGAAAAAGAACCAAATGAAACATCTAGAGTTGTATTACCACTTGAAATGTGATATATTTTGTTTAGTTACCTTTATTTACTTATTATGCAAGGCACATAAAAAGTGCTCAATGCTGAGTAAACCACTAGTTGAATGAATAAAAACAAATTCTTTTAAACAGTGGTTCATCTCCTAAAAATCTACTTCCCATCATTTTTTTTTAAATCAGTACAGTCTTTTCCAAAGTCTGGAACTATAACCTATATAATGAATAAAAGAAGAGGTACTTTGTGAGAAGTCGGAAGGTAGCCTGGGGGGACGTGAGGTCCCTGTCACTTGTCTTTCCTGTCACCCACGGCAGCCACAAATACTTCACAGTGAAACAAAAACGGTTCATGAAGCAAAGTCCAAAAACTTCTGTTTTATATCATTTTATAACAACTACGAAATGGCTGAGTTTCTAAAAAGTTTTATTGAGCTACTTCATATACTATATCTAATTTTAGAATATTTCATCACCCCTAAAAGAAACTTCAATTCCGTTATCAATTAATTCCCATTCCCCACCTCACTCTCATCCCTAAGTAACTACTAATCTTTCTCTCTATATAAATTTGCCTATTTTGGACCTTTTATATAAACAGAATCATACAGCATGTGGTTTCTGTCTGCTTTCTTCACTTATATGTTTTCAAGTTTCTTCTATGTTATGGAATGTACCAGTATTTCATTCTGTTTTATTGCTGAGTAAGACTCAAGTGAATGGATATATCACATTTTATTCACCAATCCATCAGGTGACAGATATTTCTATCAATTCCATTTTTGAGTCATTATGAGTAACAGTGCTAGAAACATTCCTTGACACATTTTTTGAATGGATGTTTATTTTCATTTTCCTTGGATGCATGTCTATCACAAAGAACAATTGCTAGGTTACATGGTAATTGTATCTTTGATATTTTGAAGAAATGACAAACCGTTTTCCAAAGCGACTGTGTCATTTTACATTTCCACAAGCAAAAGTTGAAAGACTGCTTTTCTTCTGCTGTTTGTGCTTTTAGTGTAATATGTTGCTTGTGCTTTTAGTGTAATATTTAAGAAACTATTGCCTAATCTAAAGTCTCAAGATTTACTCCTATGTTTTCTTTAAGAGTTTTATAGTGGTAGCTAAAAAAAAGTCTGACTTATTTTTTTGTACAGGTGTGAGGTAGGGATCCAAACATTCTTTACACACAATATACAGCTGTCTGAGCATAACTTGTTGAAAAGACTGTTTTCTTCTAATTGTCTTATCACTTTGGTTAAAAATCAATTACTATAAATCTAAGTGTTTACTTCTGAACTTTCAATTCTCTTTCACTAATCTCTATGTTGTGTGTGTGTGTGTGTGTGTGTGTGTGTCTTTTGTGGGCCTCACCCACAGCATATGGAGGTTCCCAGGCTAGGGGTCAAGTTGGAGCCATAGCTGCCAGCCTACACCACAGCCACAGCAACACAGGATCCACGCCATGTCTGTAACCTACACTACAGCTCACAGCAATGCTGGAACCTTAACCCAGTGGGCAAGGCCAGGGATGGAACTGGTGTCCTGATCGGGTTCATTAACCACTAAGCCACGCTGGAAATCCTATGTCTTTCTTCATGCCAATATCACACTGTCACCGTAGTGATCACCATAGCTTTGGAGTGTTAAAACTGGGAAGTACAAGTTCTCCAAATTTCTTTTTTTGATATCATTTGGTTATTCCGGGTCCCTTTTATTTCAGATGATGTTAGGATCAGCCTGCTGAATTTCACAACACTGATAAAGATTCAGCTTGAATTTTGATATGAATTGTCTAATCTAGATCAATCTGGGGAATAAAGCCATTTTAAAAGCATTAAGTCTTCCAATCTATAAACATGTCATGACTTTCCCTTTATTTATATCTTTAAAAACTTCTATTAACAATGTTTTATAACATTCAGTGTACTAGTCTTACATTTCTTTATTTGTAAGTATTTCATTTTTTAAATGCAATTATAAATGTAGTTGTTTTCCTAATTTCATTTGTGGATTGTTCACTGCTGTATACTATGTTTGATAAGATTCAAACATCACTGGCTGAAAATATTTTGAATTGTTATGAATACCATAAGCCAAATAATCCAGTTCTTCCTAATGTAAACATTTCCATCACAAACCCCCAGCCCATCCCTCTCACTCCCAACCAGTCACCTTTGGTAAGTTTTTCAAAATCTGTGAGTTGGTTTCTGTTCTGCAAAAAAGTTCATTGTATCCTGTTTTTAAATTCCACATATAAGTGATAGTATATGACATTTGTGTCTCACTATCTGACTGACTTGATTCAGCATGATAATTTCTAGTTCCATCCATGCTGCTGCAAATGCCATTATTTCATCCCTTTTTACGGCTGAGTAAGATTCCATTGTGTGTATGTACCACTTCTTCTTCACCCACTCCTCTACTGATGGATATTTAGGTTGCTTCCAGTGATTTCCCACTTGTCTGTCTTCTACCTTGCTTAGTCATTCTTCTGCCTTCTGTATTCTGTTGTTGGTTTCTTCTAGTGAGTTTTTTATTTCAGTTACTATATTTTGCATCTCTGTTTCCTTAATCCTTACATCTACTATTTCTTGGCTCAATGTTTCTTGTAATTTATCAATCTTTGCCTCTAGTTTCTTTCCAAGATCTATCAAAGATGATTCCAATCATCCTTACTATCATTAGTCTAAAGCTTTTTCATGGAGGCGGTAACCTCCAGGTCACTGAGCTGTTTTTCTGGGGGTTTTTCTTATTCCCTTATCTGAATCATAATTCTCTGCCTTTTCATTTTGTATAGACTTCCGGTGTGGTCTCCTTTTTGCAGACAATAGGGTTGTAGATCCTCTTGCTTCTGGAATTCCTTGGTCTTAATGAATATTTTCTTACTTCCTGTTTCTCCCTAGAACTGATAAATTCTTTAGAACTTTGTAATTATGTATCATTTAAATATTTCACATTAATATTCACTTGCCTTTTGCAGAGGAGGACAAGATTGCAGCAAGCATGCCACTATCTCCATGTAATTTTAATTAAAAGAAATCCAAAACATTAGGTAATACAATGGCACCATTATCTATTCCACTGTACTGAACATAATACCTAATATTAATGATAATATCATCTATTTAGGTAATTCCAATTCTAAGATGAACAAAATATTTCACAAACATTAGTTCATTAATCTCTGTAACACGGCAACGATTTGGTAAGAACCAGGATTAACATCCTCATCTCAGCTTCATAGCCAAGAAAATATGGTACAGAACAAACGCACAATTTGTTCAAGGTCACTCAGAAAACCAGAAGCTGGAGCTAATTAATAAAAAGCTCTTTCACTTGTGAAAAAAAAAATGTTAAGTGCGTGCTCATGCAAAATATGGAGTCCTGAAAATGCATGTGAATCCAAATTTTCCACAGGTGATCGGGCTTTAAAAGTATTAAATAACACTGTTAAAAAGTTATCACCTTATAAAACATTTTGTTAAAAATTTATTAAAATAATGAATGTTAAGGTACAACATTGTACATCAACTATACGTTAATATAAAAATATATTTTAAAAAATGTTTAAATGTTAAAATTCTGAAGCTTCAATCCTCGATGAATAAGCCTTGTGTAAGCCTGACTTTTCATTTCAGTTGGGTTTCAATGGCAGTGACTAAATAAACAGTAAATTTAACAGCTTTACTCATAGTAACCAAATGACAATGACCTTATGCCTAGGTAGAAATCTTTATTAAAGGTTTTTCTATCACTAGAAATCCAACGGTTATCTAAAAAATATATACAGTTATAAAAATAAACATCTCTGGTCTGGGAGGGCCTAACAATAAGCAAGAATAAGAGTTAAGTGAAAATGGCTACAGCATGGTTTAAATGTCCAAATGTACACATGTCAACAGGAAATCATAATATGAAGGAGAATATCAAAAGAAATCTTTCTCAAACATGGTCCCCCATTACGTTTGAAAACTTGTAGATAGTTCATAATTGCAAAAAGTTCAAAGGAATGTTCCAACCTCAAAAAAATAAAAAGATTATGACAATTACGCACCAGTAGTAGTTACTTAAGAAACTAAGAAGATTAGAGAACAAATTAATAAATACATCATTTTAGGGAGTTCCACTGTGGCTCAGTGGTAATGAACCCAACTAGTATTCATGACGTTGCGGAGTTCCATCCCTGGCCTTGCTCAGTGGGTTAAGGATCTGGCCCTGCCGTGAGCTGTGGTGTAGGTTACAGATGCAGTTCAGATCCCTCGCTGCTGTGGCTGTGGTGTAAGCTGGCAGCTGTAGTTCCAATTAGATCCCTAGCCTGGGAACATCCATATGCTGCAGGTGCAGCCCTAAAATGCAAAAAAAAAAAAAAAGTCACCCCAAAAGAGCTCAAGCAGATCACTCTGCAATGAAACTCAAAGTTAAAATGTCTCACTCACATGCTCAGCATTATCAATCAACTCTTTAGCTTGTATTTGGTATTACAAATACATATCTAGGATTAACAGTCATCTAAGAAAAGACTTCAACAGAGAAGTTAGAAATCAAAGTAATCTTAAAGGAGCTCCCTGGTGGCCCAGTGGATAAAGGATCCAGCATTGTCACTTCTATGGTTCAGGTTTCATGTCTGGCCCAGGAACATGCCACAGGCATGGCCAAAAAACTATACAGAAAAAAGAAAATTTCCCCAAAGCTCTATCATTAAAATTATCAGAGATATGAAAAAACACTGTATCTATTCAGTAAGAACTGGATGTCATAAGAAGGAAAAATAAAAAAGAATTCTTCAAAATTGACAGCATGATAGTAAGAAAAAAGGAGCTGGAGAATGATGTTTAAAACATCTCCCAATTTGGAGTTCCCGTCGTCGCTCAAAGGTTAACGAATCCGACTAGGAACCATGAGGTTGCAGGTTTGATCCCTGGCCTTGCTCAGTGGGTCAAGGATCCCGCGCTGCAATGGCTGTGGTGTAGGCTGGCAGCTATAGCTCCGATTAGACTCCTAGCCTGGGAACCTCCATATGCTGCAGGTGTGGCCCTAGAAAAGATGGAAAAAAACAACAACTCCCAATTAGAGCAAAGTCAAAGAAATGAAACATTAAAGATAGGAAGTAGGTGGCCAGTCCAGGAGGTATAGCATCCAAATAATAAGAATCCCAGAGAGAAGAGGAAGAAGAAAAAAATAAAAGGGAGAAAACTTCTCAGAACTGAAGGAAATCAGTTTCTGGGTTTAAAGGACACACTGAGGACCCAGCTCAATGCAAGAAAACTGATCTCCACCTCTGGTTAACATTCTGGAATTTCAAAACACTGGTGACCAGAGACATTCTTACAAAGAGCCTGAGAAAAACCGTAAGATCACTTGAAAGAATTAAACAGAATGGCTTTTAAGTTCCCGGTAACAACAGTGGAAGCAAAAAGACAATGGAGCAATACTTTTATATTACTGGCAAAAATTATTTCCCACCAAGAATTCTCTATCCTTCAAGCTGAGAACAAGGGGTAGAATAATGACATTTTTAGATATATAAGATCTCAAAAAAGTTATCTCCCACGCGACTTTACTGGAGGATGTGTTCTACTAGAAAGTAGTCTAAAAGAGAGTGGAATGTGAGCTACAGCAAGCACGCGAGCCAGCACAGAGAAGCAGCGAATGGAGCCATCAGACCACAGCGAGGAGCGAGCCGCGCATTAGAACTGTGCGGCACAGACAGAATTAACCTTGGTGTCAGCAATGTGACGAATGAGACAGGCCTGCTGAGGACCATGACCGCAGACCCCACTCCCTTTAAAAAAAGGCTTTTTTTAAAACCGCCTTTTCGACCTGAATACAAAAGGTACAGGTGAGCCTGACCAGACTCTAATCTGTACTTTGGTTTATCCTAACCACATGCTAATAAAGTTTGTACTCTACACCCACCGATTCCCAATTCTACCTTAAAGCCTTTATCCACCGAGGACTTGCTTTTCAGACGATGACAGCTACTTTGATCCCCTCTGGAGAGCTGTGGGGGACACAGCGAACGGAGAGCACAGAGGGGCGCTCATCCCCTCTCCCCATGTTTGGCCAGGCATCCGACATGTGACCTGCCAGGTTTTCCGCCGATGGTAAAACCCTACGTTTCCCAGAACTCGTGCACGATCCTGAGCACGAACTTCCCCAAGAAGGGGCTTGGTAACATCATAAGCAGGAACTGCAGAAATGGAACACTTGACTAAAATCTATTTGTATTACAGTGTGACGTGCAACATCAGAGTTTTAAAATCAAAGTATAAAACACATACATTTTAATTAAACTGTGCATTTCCACATATTTTTAATTAACCAAAAAGAGCTGTCTCCAGATCAACGGCAGTCACCCCAAACTGATCTTTACCTGCCTGACATTTTGGCCACCGTGTCCCCTGATAGGTCAGGTAGCAGGAGGAGGCGTGCCTTTCCGAGGAGCCCAAGAGACAGGTCTGGGTGGAGGTAACTCTTAGAAACCATCCGCATACAGCCAAGTGAGAGCAGCAGTCTTGCTGTGCATGAGACCTACACAGAGTGTAAAGGAGACAAAAGGTAACGCCTGCAAGAGAGACTCTAGCCCTGAGTAGGCAGGCAGACGAAGCAGCAGCTAACGACTGAGCCACTGGGTCCCTGACTCTGCTGTGGAACAAGGTGAGAGGAAGGTTTTAAAAACCAACAGAGGAAAGAGGGCCAATCAAGGAAGAAGTAACAGCCATTAACGGCAGCCGACAATCAGCGTGGTCAGCAGCAGCAAAGGAAACTTTTGTTCACACAACGTGCTAGGCAGCATTATAA
Source organism: Phacochoerus africanus (assembly GCF_016906955.1). NCBI lineage: Eukaryota > Metazoa > Chordata > Mammalia > Artiodactyla > Suidae > Phacochoerus > Phacochoerus africanus. The sequence continues at coordinate 4,394,455 of NC_062548.1, read as the reverse complement.
GCACGTAACATACATTATTTCCCTTAATTCTCCCAACGGCGCAATAAAATGGGTCCTATCATCAACCCATTTTATCGACTCAAGGACTTTAAGCAATGAACTCAAGTGTAGAAAGGTGGTAAAGAAGGAAGCCAGTCCTAACACCAGAGTCTACCTACGTTTTCAGCTCTTGCGAAATCTAAAGAGAGACATAAATTCAAACTATGAGTAAACATTCACATACAATCTGTAGAATATAACATGTTCTTCGTAAAAGTTAACGTCTTTCCTGGCAGACCATGAGGTTTTTCACCCTCCAACCTCACACCGACCAGAAACAAGACTTAACTTCACAAACCAGTCTAAAACAAGTCTCAACAATAATGGTGTAAAACTTCAGATTAAATGTAGGCCAATTTAGCCTTGGGTTTTGGTGTTTGTTTTTTTTTTGTCTTTTGTCTTTTTTTTTGTTGTTGTTGTTGTTGCTATTTCTTGGGCTGCTCCCGCGGCATATGGAGGTTCCCAGGCTAGGGGCTGAATCGGAGCTGTGGCCACCGGCCTACGCCAGAGCCACAGCAACGCGGGATCCGAGCCACGTCTGCAACCTACACCACAGCTCACGGCAACGCCGGATCGTCAACCCACTGAGCAAGGGCAGGGACCGAACCCGCAACCTCATGGTTCCCAGTCGGATTCGTTAACCACTGCGCCACGACGGGAACTCCCAGCCTTGGGGTTTTAAACGGCCAACTTTCAGAGAGCTGGTGTCTTTAAATCAATGGTGATCGATATAAACCAGATGGCGGGACTGTCAAACTGCACAGAGGTGTCTGCGTGATAAGGTCATTGCATCTGTCACCGGGAGACTTTGGAAAAAGTGTCACATCCAGAAACTCCCTAACCTCAGAGCCCATACATTGGAAAAAAGTGCATCAGGGATTAAGATGTGCAGTGAGGGGATTAGATGGGGTTACAGTGTTTGACAGTGTTTGTCTGTCAAATTATCGTTTACATTTTTATTTTGGGAGTAAAGAAAGCAAACAAAATCAAAAGCTCTCCAAAGCCTCAACAGCATCTAAGGGGTTTATCAAGGTATGTGATTTTATTCCTTCATCTTTGAATCACTTTTTACTCCTTCTTACTACAAACAATATAATCTTAACAGGCGCCACACTGTGTCTGATATCAGGAAGGATATTACCATAATTAAATGTTATTTCTGTGAGGATATGTGTGTTACAGGTTGAGACAAGATCATATATAGTATTATATTGCAATTTGCAAAACCATCTCACTCCTGCTGCTTCAGAAACTCACTCTGGAATAGCAATGACTGGAAAGCCACAGCACTTTTCTAATAAAGGTGCAATGATGTCTGGAGCAGAGAGCTACAAAACAGTGATAAACATCATCTATCAAAAATAAAAAATAAAATGTAAAAAAGAGTAGGTGGCTTGACATTTCTCACAAATACTATATTTATTCACACAAATCGACAGCCCTAGTCCCCTCGCGTACATTTCTCTTCCACAATTTCCACCCTGGGGATGCCTATCTTGAGGGCAAAGCAGTCTAAAAACATCAGAGTAACCAGTGTCGTGGTAACATGCTTGCAGACGCACGGTTTTCAGAATCTCTCTTTTTAGTTACGCCATAGATTACACCAAAGCCTTAGGAATAAGCACTGCCTCGTCTGTTAACCAACATTCGTCTCTAGAATGATTTCAACTCCTTGGGGGAAAAAAAAAAGTCATCAACAATAATAATTATTTAATTATTCCATGCCTAGAACATAAAGAGACAGAAATACGAACATGGGGGCTCAGACCGACTGGCTGCTCCACAACCACCATCACATTAGGTGACCTCTGAAGAGAAGGTGGTTATGCACTTCTAACCTAGCCGTGGGAGGTAAAAGGATCTTATCGTCTAGCCTGTAGAAGAAATTAGCCAAATTTAGCTTGAATTTGTATACTTTCACTACACTAAATGAATTAACCAATGGCCCATTCTTTGTGCTTTCAGAATGTAACGAATGAAACCAAACTGAGAAGCAAAATATTCCGAGTGCAGACATTCATAAGAGAAATTCAACATGTGAAAATGCATTGTTTTGAAATTTATTGAGCGTAAACCAGTGTAACATAACTTGACCTGAATCCTGTTTTCAGTTTTCACCTTCACCATACAACCTGCACCCATTAACTCATTTGCTAATGCAAAACATTATCATTTTCTCTATATATTCTAAGTAGAAAGCAAAACACGATCAAGTGGGTAAGACAATCTCTTTCTAGAATGCTAAAAAAAAATATTAAAAATAGGGCTTGATACCCTGGCAAGGTTTAGAAACAAAAGTAAGTGTACACGTGCCTGCGTCTGAGAAAAGACAGGTTTTATTCAGAATCTCATCAACTGTGGGAATCACAAACACCGCTACACACACAATAATAACAGCAGCTAAATAAAGTGGCACACGATTCCATGCCAGAAATTCTCCTTGAAGCTCCAGTTGTGCCAACTTGTTTGGTCCTGCAGCAATTCTATGAGACAGACACCATGTCACCCCTACTCAAGGGGTGAGGAAGCAGGGCTGAGAGAGGTTCAAGGCATGCAGCTACTTACTCTGTGCTAGAGCAGGAGTTCAAGGCCTAGCTATGTGCCTCCAGAGTCCAAGCTCTGAACCACTGCTGTGTTCTCTCTATTCCTGGGAAAAAGGTTGTCAATATCTTTGACCGTTAAGATCTTATTTGACCTGGACAGTGACAGTGCACTGAGAAAATACGATAAATATGTTCTAATTATGTAGAAATCTTTCCGGAACGAATGAATTGAAATTTTGAGATGGAGAGGTTAGCAGATCTACGCTAGAGTACGATGGTAAGGGACATCCTGGCTACACTATTTTAAAAGAGCCTTCAGGCAACCAGAACGGCATGTCTACAGGCACAGGTCTGTGGTGGGACCCAGCGCACCGAGGAGATGGAGGTGGGGCACGTGGCGAGAAAGGAGCGGAAGCTGAAGACGGACGCAGGAGCCGGACGACAGGGTAGTTAGCAGAGGTCTTTTTTTCTGGCTGCACCCAGGGTATGTGGAAGTTCCCAGGCCAGGGACAGAACCCTGGCCGCAGCAGTGACCCAGGCTGCTGCAGGGACAATGCCAGATTCTTAACCCACTAGGCTGCAAGGGAGTTCCCAGCGGAGGTCCCTGTGGGAAGCATGACGTCATGACCGTCATTTTCAAGGGAATACGAATGTCACCATTGTGGAAAGCCTAAACAAAGGGAAAACGTTTAGAACCGTTACAGGGTCCAGCTGTTGGCCTGAACGAAGGCAACGAAAACAGGAGACGCAGTCTGATGTTTCTGAGGAAACAACGTTGTGATGAGCAGGCTGTGGATACGAAGAAAAGCGCTGAGACGATGCTAAAGCTTCGAACCCAGAGACAGATCATGGTGTCCTCATTAACCAAGTCAGAGAATGTCCCTTAGCAGGAACACTTCAGGGACACAGATTAAGGGTTTTTTCAATGCCTTAATTACAAATTTTAAATGTGGGGAAGCTCCTTTTTCACACTCTAAGAGTTCACAAATAAGAGACCAAGGAGCAAGTTCTTTATTTTGAAACTTCGTACAAAGGGGTAAAAAATGATATTTGTAGGCATCCGTCCAGCAGTGCAATCTTCAGACAATCACAGTACCTAGGCTGGTGAGACTGCCTCACTACCCAGACTTTATGGGTTAAGTCCTACTCTTAACAAGGAAGGATAAAATCTGTTTCAACAGGAAAAACTATTTCCAAAAGACACTCCTAGATCAGTCCCAGGTTTTCGATCTGAGGGGATACTGAGTTTTTCTGTCCCCGTGGTCCTTGATATTTTCCCCATACATACTCCTATTATCCTTTTTCCTTTTTCCAAGTTACAGTTGATGTACAGTGTTTTTCTCATTCTATCTTCTATCATGTTCTACCCCAAGAGACCAGACACAGTTCCCTGCGCTGTACAGTAGGACCCCACTGCGTATCCACTGCAAATGCAACACTTTACATCTACCAACCCCAAACTCCCCGTTCATCCCACGTCCTCCCCGCCCCCCACAACCACAGTCTGCTCTCCAAGTCCATGATCTGTTTCTGTTTTGTAGATAGAGAATAAGTGCACAAATGATCTTATCACTTTTTGCACAGTGTGTTCAAATGACAGTAAGTTTCAGGCTCTCACAAGAAAGGAGGACGCTGCTCAGCATTAACTACTAGAAGCGATGGTCTCGAACTCAACAAGAGGTCAGGTTGCAGATGAAGAGATCCAGGCACACATGACACCACAGGACCACTGAGTGGGCAGGTGGTGAGAAGAGAAACCCCCCATCCCCTCCTGCACATGACAAATGTTTCCCAAATAAAGTATATGGAGAAATCTCTAAATTACACAGCACAATCAGTGAATGAAGTGAGCCAAAGAGGTAAACCTACAAACATGTGCTCTTGTCGTTGGAAACATTAGGTTAAAATTTTAATGACTTTGGTGGTTTTCCGACATATTCTCTGTCTTCTCTAGTAAAGTATATAAAACACAACCCTTTTCATACAGTTATAATTTCTAACATTAATTTTCTTACTGTTAACATAATGTTATGATACCCCTTAGAAGTTATTATTGGTTCGGAGTTATTAAACACCACTGTAAATGTCCCTGGACTATTACAATTTCTTCCCTCTCTTCCACACCTGATGCCCTATCATTTCTCATTGCTCCATCCAGCAATCCTCACCCCCGCCCTTCAAAGCCCCGCCTTCAACCTGCACCTGTAATACAGTGATGTAGCAAAGCTCTTAAAATTGTATATAAAGAATACTGATTCAAAATAAAAATGTGTAAAGTGCTCCTTATGCAATAAAAAAAGATTTTATAATAACTATTCTGAATACTGAGGGGAGAAGGAGGTGTGTGTTTAGGCCCTTGGAATATATCTGACTGCTAAATAAACTGCATCGAAGTTTATTAAAAAAACTAACTTTTCAAAACTCACCTAAGTATAACATAGAAATAGACTCTTTCAATGAACAATTTATTCTTCTGCCTGCTTTGACTACATCAAACCACTGGAACATCTGCTAACTTGTGAGCTGCTTGAATTGATATTTCCAATGCAAACTGGAAGGCTGAATGAAGGATTTGCAATGGGACTCTGGTGCCAGTTCAGTCATTCAATGTACAGACAGATTCAGACTGACCTACTACAGCAAATCCAATGTTCCATAAGTCATAGAGGCTATGTCAGAGTGAGAAAGGATAATCAAGGGCAGTACTTGGGAGCTAATAACACAAGAATAATTCTCTTAGCCTTGCAAGAGAGAAAGTGAAACTGAAAAGCCCTACCACTGCATAAGCCCTGACTCATCAACATAGGATGCATAAAACTCTTCCTATAATTCTTTATTTAAATAAAAGACTATCCCGAGAAAACCAAATTTCTTTAATTATGACAGTTTTATCAGTGTGGGCACTTGCTTCTGAAAATACACGTAAATTAGAAATAAAAGAAACAGTATTTTGTGGTGAAAACAGCATACTACATCAAAAGAATATGTTTAATCTTCTTTCCTGAGAACAAAATCCATAAGCATAATTAAAACACGATTATTACAATAATGGAATCAATAGAGCTCTAACTTAAAGATTAAAAACTCAGAGTTGTTCCCACCGCGGTGCATTGGGTTAAGGATCCGGCATTGCTACAGCTGTGGTGCAGGTCATAGCTGCGACTCCACTTAGATTACGGGCCTAGGAACTTCCATGTGTCACTGGTGCAGCTATAAAAAACAAGACCAAAAACCCTCAGGTAGAGTTTTATTTAGCTCTCAGGTAATCTCAAGGATGGATAAACAGATAAGTAGGTAGGCAGGTAGATAGCTATTTAAATCTCTTAGAACACAGTACATGCATAAGCTATGCATTATCTGAATCCCAATTAAATTCCCAGGGTTTTCTTGACTCACCTTTAAACACAAAAACTTCAGTCATGAGGTAACTAGAAGCTGAATTAAGATTTATTATCAATCAAGAAGGGCATGTTTAACAGTTGCTTCTTTCTGTTTGCCCTCACAGTCAATGAGTCGGGGCTTTTAGAATTAGAATCTTAATAGGTTATCAGGATATTATGTAACAAACAGAACATCAGCCAACCACAACGCAACAGGGCGCTTGTGAAATGGGAATGGATGAGATACAGGCTCAAGGCGGCTGGGTGGAGGAGGAACAGGGACGGAGAACTTGGAAAGGCGCGCCCGCGGACCGCCCGTTCCCTTGGCGAAGTCACCCAGTCCCACCGGCACATCTGCCAGACTCCAGCGTTCTCATTAGACATTATTCTTTCACTCACAAAACTGTCCCCACACACCATAAATTTCAGCAGAGAAAAAAACATGAGATGAACAGAGTGGACTTCTGGAAATTCTCCGGATTTAAATACGTTATGACTGTTTCCTTATATTTTAAGTTCCTAAAAAGCATCTATTAGAGGAAATTTAAGTGTTCTTCCTGTCAAATGTCCAGATCACATCTAGCTTTGAAAGTGAAATCAACCCCTTGAGTGGTATCCAGAGACCAACGGGGAGTCAAACGTAAAATGGAACAAAAAAGCCACATGTTCCACACGGACGGAGGATTTAAATCCCTGTTTCCTAAGAGGACCTGTGTTCACTTCGTCAGTTAAGTGGGTCAAGAAGACACTCTTCTCTACACTAACTACTATTTCCAGTTCTTAAATTCTGCTCAAGAGTCCGAAATCTGTAAATGGCTGCTTGATAGTTGGATTACATAACTGCTGGCATAGAGAAAAAGAGTTCGCTGGCCAACAATGTTGGATTTATTGCTCTGATTCATTTAAAAAGCTGTTAACACTTGGATTACTTTCAGTGGAGCAATGAGACACTATCTAAAGTTCTACCTCAGCTAAGAATGTATACAGAGCCTTAATCAGTAGCTGCAAAAAGATTTCAAGAGATACTGCTATATGCTCATTTTTTTTGCTTTCTAGGGCCACATCTGTGACATATGCAAGTTCCCAAGCTAGGGGTCAAATCAGAGCTGCAGCTGCTGGCCAACACCACAGCCACAGCAGCACAGGATCCAAGCTGTGTCTGCAACTTACACCACAGCTCATGCTAACACCAGATGCTTAACCCACTGAGCAAGGCCAGGGATCCAATCTGCAGCCTCATGGATGTTAGCTGGATTCGTTTCCATTAAGCCATGATGGGAACCCCCAATTTTTTTTTTTTGAAGTAAATCAGGCAAAATTAGGTAATTCTATAGAAGACAGCTATCACAATCTATGAATGGGGAAAAGTGTTTTAACCTTTAATTCATCTTATAGATAATTCAACATTTTTCTGTGACTCTATAATAAAACTCCAACAACTGCATTGTTCAAAGCTCTGAACCAGTGGTTCGAATATTTGGCTGCCTGTGGAAATCATTTGGAAACTTTCAAAATACTGATGGCCTGGGTTCCACCCCTAGAGGCCCTGAAAGGGATCTGCATGCAGGCCTCCACACTGCGGCATCTGATAGGAAGATAACAGACCTACCCTCTGTGCAGACTCATTGTACAGTGTCAACAAAAACAGAAGCCAATATGCGCCCCTTAGCAGCCAGGGAGACGGGGACATCCTGCTTAGTTAAGGCTACACATACCTGTAAAATAATGTTCTAAGAGCACATGACTGAACTACTAGGCAATCAAAACTTGATTCTCGTCCCTTCTCTCCTGTAGTCTGTAAAGTGGGGTAATGAGAGGCTGAGGGCCAAAGCGCTCACAGCACAAGGCGTGGGGAAGGTGATCCATCGGCTGTGGGTGGTTATTTCCACCTTTGCATTTGGGGGCCCAGGGTGAATGCTGCACAGGGGGAATGCCAAACAAAAGCAAATTTGCCTGGCATATCAAGGGACAGGGAAAATCCACTACTCTCCTAGTCTCCGGGAATTCCAAGAATGGACAAGAAATGAGGGAGAATACACTTCACTGAAGCCTAAAGGAAGCTCTCTGCCTTGCAAACTATCTGGGGAGACTGCCCCCAAGTGGCAGGGAACAAGGATCCCTGCAATACTCTGAAGCTGTTAGAGGAGAAAGGGTGCTCACAGACCACCCAAGTTAGGGATGTGGGCTCAGGTAGTGTCTTCCCCCTCACCGGCCTTTCCACGTAGTGTTTGAGCAAATACGGCTTCATTCTTGTGTTCACGCTGAATTGCACTCGGACAGAGTTAAATGGGGGTGAAGGGAAAAGTCATAGCTTTCCATACGGTAAATTCTTAACACCAAATAAGGTCTCTAAAGAAATAAGAAAAATCTTTAAATCAATCTTTAAAATGATGTACAGGACACATGAATGAATGGAATCAGATATTTAATACTGTTGAATTAATAAATAAATTTATTCTATGCCAGATATGTGACCTGGGCCAAACTTCATACACCCTCCTCAAGAATTACAAAACAATCTTGAAAGAGCTATTAAGAAACAAAAATCCTGGGAATTCATTTCTCTTTTGCTAATTGGTATCAGCTATTAACTTAAAGTATGCCTGTTTTCTATGAAAAGAATTTAATCACCTATCATTCATATGAATTACCTGGATGCAAAGTAAAGAACCTAGCATGACAAGATTAAACAGTTGCAAGACACATATACTAGCTGTAAACTTCTTACTTAAGACAGATTTCTTTTCACTTAATTGGTACCTAGATCTAAACATCAGGAGAAATAATTCCAGCCTGAAGGCAAGTGACAATATATCATCTTTGTATATTCTCTCAGCTAAAGTGAAAATAAACAAAAGACCAGTAAGCACAAGGGGGTGTGTGTGTGAAAAAGCTCATCCTGACAATTAGTTATTCAAATGTATTTAGCCTTGACTACTTTATGTGTAATTGGCAACATCATTTCTGTGTGACAGGACTCACTTAGTGACACTACAACTTCACATTAATTCAGCATTTACAACAAACCTGAACTAGTAATTAGCTGGCATGAATCTTGCTGCATTACCATACACACTTTGTGACCAGATTTTAATAGGACCATCTCATCTGTATTCACACAATACTGTTAAAGCAATTGTTTTTTATGTGTTGGCTTAAAATAAATTATTTTTCATATTAGAAGCTTTTCCTGGATTATAAAAATGCAGGAAAAATAATATTTTAATAAAAACAAACTAGGTAGCTAATCACATCTGGAGTTACATTTCAATCTATTTCCAGATATGCACCTTTCATTATTACTAATAATTAGTTTCTGGAAATCCACTGCTCACTGCTGAATGAACAATAAAGAGGACACAAGGTCTGCTCAAAATCCTAAGATTCTGGATTCTAAACAAAAGAGCAAAATATATACTGACATACAGTAGTAGGAAAAGGGTTTTATAGTAACCATTTTTCAAGGGGGCAGCAATTATTTACTAAAGACAAAAATCACACCAAAATTTCCATGATAAACTCATTTTTTTATAGCCAAAAAGATGTTAAATTACACCTGAAAAAATACTATAAATGAAGTGATGGATTATGTGCGTATTCTCATAGCTGATAAAAGTATTCCACTGAGTAGGCAGTAATACTGGTTTCCCACCCAACCACCATCCCTGCACTCCCTCACCTCTGGCAGTCTTTAAACTTACTCTTAAGACCCTGAGCCGGAGTGAACAAAATCAGGCTTATGTTCTTTGGGAGAGGCAACTGTCCCTTCTGCACTTGCAATCCTGACTCAGTACTCAAGTACCAAAGTCTTACTTCACTTACTACCCATGGTGGTTTTAATCTTGATGAATAAGCCTGTACTCAACTTACAAATGAACCTGTAACAACCATTCTGGTCATTCAAAAGGCTTGCTGGATCTACAGGAAGCTTCTGAGAAGGTCTTACAAGACACACACACACACACACACACACTCCCACTGGCACTAAAATGAAGGCATTAATCTTTATCTGGTCATTATCCATGAGAGCCATCCTGAAACCAGGAGGAGAACCTGCCTAAGAGGCTAAGCCTAAACTGAAAAGGAAAGAACTGAAAACTGGAAGAAACTTAGGGTTTTGATGATACAATTGAAGCCTCCAGTTAACAATCCCTAGAATTACCCTACTTCACGGCTTCTTATCAAGTAGATTATAAATTTCCTTCCTGTTTCAGCCATTTTCAGCTGGTTTCCCATTACCTATAGCTGAAAGCATCCTAACTGATGATCACTGCAACAGACTTTGAAAATGACTTTGTGATCACAGGACACTTATAAAACTTGATTACATATTACGCCACGAACTAAGCCTTAATCCAAAAGAACATAAATTACAGAGATGACATTCTCTAAAAGATAACATACTAAAAACTGAAATTTATGACAAAAATATAAACCAAAAATAGCTTAACAGGGAAAATATTTAATTCTCCTCAAATACTAAATCATTTATCAAACAAACAAGAAGCTAAAGAAGCAACTATAAGATCTTTAAAAAATAATTTAAGGAGGAATACTATATACCAAAAGAGAAAAGATAAGGGAGAAAAAGAAATATAACCAGATTTACATAAGAAAAGATATAGCAGGAGTTCCCACTATGGCGCAATGGGCTCTGTAGTGTCTTGGGAGCATGGGGAAGCAGGTTGAGTCCCCAGCCTGGTACAGAGGGTTAAGGATCCCACATTGCCACCACAGCGGAAGCTTAGGTCCCAGTTGTGGCTTGGATCTGATCCCTGGCTTGAGAAACCCACGTGCCACGAGGCCTGAAAGAAAGGAGGGAGGGAGGGAGGGTGAAAGGAAGGGAGGATGTAGCATCAAACTAGGGGGAGGAGAGGTGGGAAACAATCATTCAATTAGGAATATCAGAAAGCAAACAGCAACAAGCAAAATAATACAAAGATAAAAATAGATGAATGTAGGAAAGAGCTGAATTGGAAAACTAACCCAAGAGAGTTTCTGAGAAGGGGCTGGGGAGAGTATTATTCTCTAGCCAGTCTAATCAAGAACAATTACTGAGAACACAACAGGCAATAGGAGGAGTTAGAAAACTGTAGCCACAGAGACAGATACTGTAGCAATTTTAAGGAACATTACATTCAGGGAACAGTACTAAATCTGAGTACCTTACAATTTTCTCATTATCGTGCCTCTAAAGAGCCCTTCCTGCCATTGAAACTAAATGCTGAGGACTAAGATTTTGTTGGGTAGGACTGAGCTTTGGAGGGACACAAACCACTACAATTTCTAACATTGTGTTGGATCCGCTGACCCAAACCTATTTTCACAATATTGTTTTGTTGAGATGCATGCATTGATACAAGTACAATGTCTGAACAAAATAAGGATTTTCAATACTGATTCAAGATGAAGAACACCAGAGGTTTTTTTTTTTTTAAGTAAAGCTGAATTTTCTAAAGATTACTATCAAAAAGGTTAACAGATAGCAGATGATATTACAGGAAGATAACTGCTAACTTGCAGAGCTCATAATCCTTACCCTAGACCAGGAGTGAGCCAACTGAGACCAGTGGGCCAATGTTGGCCTGCCACGTTTTTGCACATTTTCATTGGAACACTGCCACACTCTCATTGACATATCATATAAGACCACTTTCATACTACAAGAACAGAGTTAAGCAACTGTGCCAGAAACCATCTGGCTGCAAAGCCTGGAACATTTATGACCTGACCCTTTACAAGACAAAAATCTCTAAACCCTGTTCTAGACCATGAAAAGACAGCTAACACAACATTTGTAAAGCAAATGTAACTTTTATGCACTTAATACAACAGTTTTAATAAGCTAAAAACAAGAAGAAATCAATTGAGAATAAGAGGGTTATGAGAGGCAGAGAACTATGTACACTCTTATCAAATACATGTGGAGTGTCCACAAAAATTACCAACCAAATAAATAGCAGTACAAAAGAATATATTCACACATTCAACAAAAAATCAAACCTCTTAAAATCAATGTAATGAGATAAATCACCATTACAAAAATTCTCTTTGTCTATGCATCTACTGAAATTTAAAACCTTACTTGTAAATGCGTTTTGAGTAAAGATAAAAAAGAAAAATTTTCGTTTTCTTTATACATATGAACAATTAGAGCTTATAAAGTAAAGTCTGGAAAACAGCCAAAGCAGGGTTAGAAGAAAATTGTAGCATGAAATGCATTTATTTAGAAAACACAAGAGACTGCAGTGAGATTTTAACTCCGAAAATGAGGGGGAAAACTCACAAATCCAAAGAGAGAAGGAGAATTACTGAAGATAAAAGAAGAAATTCATTACAAAAGAAAATGAAAATACCAGGACATTTGAAACTTAGCTTCTTTGGAATGATCAACAAAACTGGCAGTTTCAGCAGATCTAATTATGAAAAAAAAAGAGAGAACATCAGAATAAACCACACTAGAAATGGAAAAGGAAATATGACTTCAGGTTTAAAGGAGGTTTTTGGGTTTTTGTTTTTTTGTTTGTTTTTTGTCTTTTTTTAGGGCTGCACCCATGGCACATGGAGGTTCCTGAGCTAGTGATCTAACCAGAGCTGTAGCCGCTGGCCTACACCACAGCCGAGCCGTGACTGCGACCCACACTACTGCTCAGGGCAATGCCAGATTCACAACCCACTGAGCAAGGCCAGGGTCGAACCTGCATCCTCATGGATAGTACTCAGATTTGTTTCTTCTGAGCCACATTGGGAACTCCAAAGGAGTTTTTTTTATTTTTCCCTATATAACTTTGATTTTGAAATCTAGGCAGAATGAATAAAATATTAGAATACACTAAAACTTAATAAAAAGAAAGCATGAACAGACCAAATAATCACAGAACAAACTAAAATGATAAGTAATGATTTAACTCTGAATAATGATAACACACTAAGCTCAGGTGGTTTTTGGAAAAGTTTTCTAAATTTCAAGGAATAAGTAATGCTCATGTTATATAAAATGTCTTAGGACAAAGAAAAAGGTAGCAAGCGAACATACTTTAAGAGGCCAACATGACTGAATTCATAAACACAATAAATATGAGAACGGAAACCAGATGAAAACGGCGTTTGTGAATATAAATGTAGCATTTAAAAGTGAAGTATTATCATAAAGTATAAAAGTAAAGCAAGCTGTTGTGACCATGTGGGGTTTGCCCAGGGCATATAAATACGCTGCAGAAAGTTCTTCACAAAAAGGAAAAAAATACATTTACTGCATTAGTGTATTAAAGGAGAAAAAAAAAATCCCAGGATTATCGAAGAGAGGCTGCAATGTCTTTTTATGATATCCAACTCCAACAGCTAACAAAAATGTTTATCAGCAAATGCAGATAAAGGGTACATACCAGGGATTTAGGGAAAAGTTTACACATAATGGTAAAATATTAGAAGCATCCATTAAAGGAAGAGTAAAAGAAGGAGCCTTGTTCTACCTGCTAAAATCCCACATCCCAATGTCTAATTTGTAAATTGCAGTAAGAAAAAAATGTACAAGTATTGGAAAGGGAAAGCTAAGATTATCATAAATCTTAAACAACGTTCATCTAGAGGCAATCAACACAAAAATAAGAAATTTTGGCAAGTGGACTACCTACAAGGTCAACACAAAATTCAGTAGCTTTCCTCCACCTCCAAAATAGCCAATTTAAGAATCTAATAGAAAAAAACAACATAAACACTAAAGTGGGTATAAAACTCAAAGCATGTGCAAGATCTTTATGAAGACAATTGTAAAACTTTACTGAAGGACATAAACAAAGACTGAATAAATGAAAAGATACACTCTGCTCAAGAATGGTGAGACTCGCTATTGTAAAAATGTCCATTTTGAACAAATGCATTGATAAATGTAATCTCTGTCCCTATCAAGATTCAAACGTGGTTTTTGAGGAACCTGACAAGCTAATCCTAAAACATAAAATTTACTAGTGCATGAGAAAATTGTGTAAATGAACAATGGAAGAGTTTGTGCTATGAAAGTACTTTCTGAAGCAGCAGCATCTTGATGCTTGTGACACTAACACAGGGAGAGAGAAAGCAGTAACAAGAGGGTTAAGAAGCCTTGTCATCGAGGTCGTCATCGCTGCCACCATCATCACAGCGGACCCTCACTTGGCACGTCTGTGCCAGGCAAGGCTCTAAGAGGTTATTACATAGACGAGCTCACTTAATTCCTACAATAATCCTTTTAAGTAGGTGTATTTTTATCATTCCCACTTTACAGCTGAGGGAACTAAGACTCGGGGAGGTGAGGTGACTTGTCTAAGACTCCACAACTTGACAGATTGGGATTCAGATTCAGTATGTCCAACCATACCATCCTGGCACAGTGTCACATAGTTCATGGAGGCTGAACATTTTAAAAGGGACAATTCCCCATCAGTGGACAGGGTGAATATCTTCCACCTAGCTCTCTAGATGTGCCCACCTGCACCCTGCTCTGTGCCCAGAGGCTGCCCTGTTTGGACTGTATTTGTGGGCTTCTATGACTTCCAGTCAGTTTCAGCCAGTGGGGAATGAAGCCAAAAAATCAGGTCAAGGTTCATTAGGTTTATTCTGGCCCTTGAACTCTGACTGCCTCACTGCACACACAAAAAATGTCACAGCTCCTGTCCGGTGGCCCTCTTCACCCAGCCCTCTCAACACATACCTTCCTCTTCCACCGACCTTACCCCTGCAGGCCTAGGGCCGGCCAAGCAGTGGGTACTCGCCCCAGGGGAGGGCAGGGTTCCTTTCGGTTTCCCTACACTGCCCCACACTTGTGCAAGGCACTAGGTGCAACTTTTCATAAACAATCCCTGTTTACTTGCACTATCTGTTTTCTGCCAGGACCCTGACGGATACACTCAGAGAGGACAGTTAATCAAATCTGCTATCCTTGGGGGAAATAAATGGTTACAGCCTCCCTCATATCAGTCACAAGAAGTATTAAAAACTGAAGATCAATACGTTCAAAATAACCTATATAAATAGGAATAGAAGGCACAGGAAACTATCTTACATCCCTGGGTGAGAATTCCTTCTTTTTAAACTCACACAAAAAACCCCTCAAGACACATAAGAGGAAAACTTAATGAATTTAATAATATCAAAATTTAAATTTTTGTGTGTCCAAAAAAGTAACAGATTTGGGAGGCAGAACTTGTAACACAGGACAGGGTTAATTAACAAGGTATGTGAAGAATGTCAAGACAGCCATAAAAGAAAATAAGCCACACAATAGTAAGGTGAAAGGACACAATCTACCAGAGAGATTGTAAAACTACAGCAATAAAACGGTAATACTGGTGTGTAAAAAAAGAGACAGGTTTTATTTTACCGTATTATGACAGATCAGATATCTTAAACTACGTACTTAGAGACAATTAAAAATGTTAGATGAAATATTTTTTAAAAGGTATCTTGAAATGTGTTTCTGATCAGGCCAGAGAGTAAGAAGCCAGCAGGGGAAAAACATGAAAGCCATACTCTAGGAGGGTGGGGAGATTTTACCATCTCTCTGAACCCTGGTGGCCTGGAGCTTCTGACTGGACAGGTGCCTGGGGCCTCAGAGACAAGCAATAAATTCTATGGTCAATACAAGGGGGGGAAGCTCAAGAGACTTCTGAGTAAAGTTGGAATCACAAAGTCCGTCGCCCACTGTGCGAAGGTGAATGAAAAATAAACCCCTACATAGAAGAATGAGGCAAAGACACTGGTCTGACTGATTGGGTAAGAACGGAAAGTCTTCCCTGAGAATTTCTAACCACCAGGGGGCCTCAGGCAGGTCTGTGGCCCAAATTCCCACGACACCACCCAGGAAGTCCCAACCAACCTCAAGCTAACAACTTTGCAAGGTATCCGGCAGGTAGCTGTGGCCCCAGGCGACTGGCAAAAGCAAAACACAAATCCTCTCTGGAGGAAGGTAGCTTCAACCCATGAGTCAAAGCATTACTGAAGGCAGCAAATAGAAAAATAAATGAAGGATTAGCAAGCAATTCATACAGGATAAGATAAATACCAACGATAAACAGGGAACACAGAACAAGATGCATATTCTCACCAGAGACATGCAAATAAAAACAGAAATGTGATACTCTTTCACCCATTGTATTGACAAAATTCATAAACATCAGAATATTAGGTGCTAACAAGGGGATGTTGGAAAACTGAATTCTCACTTACCCATTACTCAACATAAACTGAGATCTCTTACGTTCCTGGTATTTTAGTGAAACAAAGTCTGTTTTGATGCTCACATGATAGTGACCAGAGCCAAATAATAAACAAATAATTATATGTCAAAGGGACAGGGAGGGCAGAGAGGTAAGGGCTATAAAGAATAATAAATCAAGCTAAGTATATAGAGCAGGGGGCTATAAACTTTTTCTGTAAAAGGCCATACAGTGAATATTTTAGGCTGTACAGGACAAATGGCATTAGTCAAAACTACTGGCGTTCCTTATTTTATTGCTTTTCACTTTATCGAGCTTCACAGATACTGTATTTTTCACAAATTGAATCTCCGTGGCAACCCTGCATCGAGCAAGTCTATCGGCGCCATTCTCCAAAAGCGTCTACTCGCCTTGTGTCTTTGTGTCGTATTTTGGCAATATGCACAGCGTTTCAATCAACTTTATCATCATGGTATCTGTATCTGTGATCAGTTATCCCTGACGTCACTAACTGTAACTCTTTTGGGGCGTCACAAGTCACTCCCATGTAAGATGATAA
Organism: Phacochoerus africanus; assembly: GCF_016906955.1. NCBI lineage: Eukaryota > Metazoa > Chordata > Mammalia > Artiodactyla > Suidae > Phacochoerus > Phacochoerus africanus. The sequence goes on along the minus strand of NC_062548.1, from coordinate 4,377,741 downwards.
ACTTCCCCTACCAACGCCCATCGGTTCTGACTGCGCCAGTGACCAGCCATTCCCTCGCCCCTTTCCCTCGCTTTGAGCCTCCGTACTCTCGGAGGCACAGCAGTTTTGAAGGCAGGCCAATTACTCACACTGCACTAGCCTCAAAATGTCCAAGTGGAAGGAAGAGCTGCATGTCTCACACTTTAAATTCAAGGCTAGACGTGATTACGCCCAGGGAGGAAGGTATGTCAAAGGTTGAGACAGGCCAAAAGCCAAGCCTCGGTGCCAAAAGCCAGGTTGTGAGCGCAAAGTAAATGTTCTTGGAGAAAGTTAAAAGCGCTGCCCTAGTGAGCACGCAAATGCAAAGAAGCCTCGACAGTCTTGCTGCTGATATAGAGACAGTCTCAGTGGTCTGGATAAACGACCCCGCCAGCCACAACACTCCCTTAGGCCAACGCCTAATTCAAAGCAAGGCCCCAGCCCTCTTCAATTCTGTGAAGGCTGAGAGATGAGGAAGCTGCAGGAAAAAGGGCTGAAGCTAGCAGAGGCTGGTTCCTGAAGTTGAAGACCAAAAATCACCTCCCTAACATGAAAGTACTAGATGGAGCAGCAAGCACTGATGTAAAACTGCAGCCGTTACTCAGAAGATCTAGCTGAGACAAGTAATGAAGATGTCCACACTAAACGACCTATTTTCTTTCTGTTTTCTTTGTAGGGCCACACCTGCGGCATACGGACATTCCCCGGCTAAGGGTGGAATCCAAGCTGCAGCTGCCAGCCTACACCACAGCAACGCCAGATCCGAGCTGCATCTGTGACCTACACCACGGCTCACGGCAATGCCAGATCCTTAACTCACTGAGCAAGGCCAGGGATCGAACCTGCATCCTCATGGATACTAGTTGGGTTTGTTATCCGCTGAGCCACAATGGGAGCTACTAAACAACCTATTTTCAATGTAGATGAAACAGCTTTATATTGGAAGAAGATGCCATCCAGGACTTCCATAGCTAGAGGGAAGTCAATACCTGGCTTCAAAGGTTCAGAGGCCACGCAGCCCTCTTGTTAGGGGCTAAAGCAGCTGGTGACTCCAAGTGGAAGCCAGTGCTCATTCCCAAAAATCCTAGGGCCCTTAAGAATCATGCTGTATCTATTCTACGTGTGTGCTACTAATGGAACAGCAAAGCCAAAATAGCACCTGTTTACAACATGGTTAACTGAACATTTTAAGTCCACCGATTAGATCTACTGCTCAAAACGAAAGGAAAAAAAAGATTCTTTTTCAAAGATTACAGCTCCTGGCCACTCAAGAGCTCTGATGGCGGTGGGCGAGGAGGTTTAGTTTCATGCCTGATAACAGAGCACCCTTTCTGCAGCCCGCAGACCAAGGAGTCACTTCAACTTTCAAGTCTTACTACTGAGGAGATAAATTTCATCAGGCTGTAGCGACCACAGTAGTGACTGCGCCGACGGGCAAAGTCAGCTGAAAACCTCTGGAAAGGATTCCCCCTGCTAGATGCCATTAAGAACAGGCGGGATTCATGAGAAGAGAGCAAAATATCAACATTAAGAGGAATTCAGAGGAAGTTGATCCCAAGCCTCACGAGTAACTTTGAAATGTTAAAAACTTCATTGGAGGGAATAACTGCAGATGTTGCACAAATAGCGAAAGAATTAGAAGGAGTCTCACAAGATGTGACCGAATTGCTGCAACCTCATGACAAAACTTGAAGGGTGAGAAGACGCTCCTTATGGATGAGCAAAGCAAGTGGTTTCTTGAGATGGAATCTACTCCGGGTGGAGATGCTGTGAAGACTGTAGAAATGACAGCAAAAGATTTAGAATATTACATAAATTTAGGTGATAAGAGTGGCAGCATTTGAGAGGACTGACTCCAACTTTGAAAGAAGTTCTACTGTGGGTAAAATGCTATGGAACAGCACTGCACGCTACAGAGAAATCATTTGTGAAAGGGAGAGTCGATTCCTGCAGCCAATTCATCACTGTCTTATTTTAAGCAACTGCCACTGCCACCCCAATCTTCAGCAAGCACCACCCTTATTAATCAGCAGCCATCAACACTCAGGCAAAAAGATTACAACTTTCTGAAGGCCGATTAGGGTGGGAAACTATAATAAAACCAGAGCTACTAAAGTTCCCTACTTCCTGTGAAAAGATAAAAAAAAAACTTGTTGATTTTTTTTGCTTGATTCTGGATAAAAGTGAGGGAAAACGTGTCTGTGAATTCTCATCACAAAATGACCTTAATCAATGATTGAAGCTAAATTTTACCCTATCAGTAAGGTCCAAAGCACTCCAAACAGAGAAATTAATGTGAAGCAGTCCCACCTTGGTAGCTTTCCCAAACAAAGAGAGAAAACATAATGGCCTCTAGAAAAAGTCTCCCATGACACAGCTCTCACAGAATTTTTACAATTAAAATCTCCATACAATGAGCTCACAATAAAGACAATCACATATAAGAAAAGAAAGCACCATAGCAAGGTGCAATGGAAAAAGCAAGTGGGATGAGACTACTGAAAAAACTTAAGACACACAGAAGGTGCAGATACAGAAAACAAAGTAAGATTCATTGTTTTGAAAAATAATAGGCAATTAAAGTCACAAGGCAAGACCAAGAGATAATGCAAGTATGACAGAGCAAATTTTGCAAAATAAAAATGTCTCTTCTAAAAATAAATAGTATCAACTAAACAGAATATCAGATACGGCTGAAAAGAGAACTTCTGAAGCAAGAGACAGGAAAAAAAGAAATTCACTAGAATGTGGCAAATAGTCAGAAAACGTGTAGAGACAATGAACAGAGTGAGAGGTGCTAAAATACATGTCCCAGGAATCCCCAAAGAAAATGATGCAGGGAAAAAAAATAATGACTGAAAATCTTCCAGAGCTGATGATAGACATAAATCCTCAGATGTAGGAAGCACAATAAATCCCAATTCAATTAAGATAATCACAAAAAACTCACACTTTGGCACATGATCATGAAACTACAAAACACCAAAGACAAACAGACCATCTCAGGAACAGCAACTGAATTTAACAGAGAATTCTCAACAGCAAATTGGGAAGCCAGGACACAAAAGAATATTTTACGATGCAGAAAGAAAAAAACTGTTAACTTAGAGTTTTATAGCATATAGGCTATCTTTCAAATGCAGTGCTAAAATAAAAAAGCTTTTCAGGCAAATAAAACCGAACAGTGTGAAAAGCAAGTTCTGAATGATATATACTTGAAAAAGAAAGGAAAATAAACCCAAGAAGGATGGTCCGCGATGCGAGATGAAAAGCTGGGCCGAGGAAACAGGAAACGTGGTTAATCCCCCCAAAATACCACACAAAACAAGAAAGAAGAAAGGCTACAACTAAATACACTGGAAAATACGAATGTAGAAGAGAAATGACCAGAACTAAGATCCTTTAGGGGGTTCTTGGATTGTTAGTGAGAAGTCTTAAGACTTTAAATACGCATGTTAAACCTTTACGAGTAACTACGAAAATAACAGAAATATAATTTAGTAAATTCAGTAGTAGAGAAAAACATGAAAATGAGAAAGACTTTAAAAAGTCAAAGTGGGGACCAAGTAAAATGGTAGAAATACAGTGGTAAATGTGATTCTGAATATTTCAGTGAAAATCATAAGTACAATTGTTCTGAGTTCTCTAACTAAAAACGAATATTGGCAAACAAGGTAAAAAATTAAAAACCCACATACATAATGCTTACAAGAGACACAAAACGCAAGCATACTGAAACACACAAAGATAAAGAAGAAAACAGATACGCCAGGGAAATGTTATCTGGAAGTCTGCTTCAAGTCTCCCCGGGCTGCAATCAGCAGAGCTGCACCCTTTCTGGGGGCTGGGGGCTAAATGCATTTCCTTGCCTCTTCAAGCTTCTGGAGGCTGCCAGCATCCCTTATGTCTGCTTCCATCTCAAAGCCAGCAACAACGGGTGGAGTACTTCCCACCTTACACCATTCTCACCTCTTGTCTTGCCTCCTAGTCGACATTCAAGGACCCCCGTGATGACACTGGTCGCACCCAGAGAATCTCCTTATTTAAGATCTCATGATGAGCAATCTTAAAAATCCCTTTTGCCATGTAGGTCAATACTCACGGGTTCTGGGAATTAGGATGTGGATTTTTTTTTTTTTTTTTGGTAATTGCACCGTTAATTACATAGCCTCAAAATTTATAAAGAAGTAATTGAAAGAAGCTGAAGAAACTCCCAGATAGATTATTTAGTGGGATATTTTAACATATCTCTCTCAGTAACTGCTAGATAATCAGACTAAAAACAACCATTAAAAATATAGAAGACTTGTACAATACACCTAACAAGGCGATTAATAGATATTTTAAGAATCCTGTACCCAACAGATCCAAGATACTCTTATGCAAATGTGAAGTATTTATGAAAAGTGACTACATACTGGACCATAAAGTCTCAACAAGTTTTAAATACAACTTAATACACCTCAAATTCTCTGGCCATAATGCAATTAAGTTAGAAATCAGTATTTCAAAAAACAGATATTTTTCATTTAAAAACAAATATTTCAATAATTGATTAAATAAAACTTAACTGAAATGTAAATACTTACACATGAATAATAATGAAAATACAACATATCAGAACTACCAAGAAGCAACAAAAGTGATTAGAAAAATATTTAAATTTAAATACTTAAATTATAGAAAAAGACCATACTATATCAGTAAACAAAACATTTAAGAATTAGGAAAGGAACAAGAGAAAAAACCTAAATCATGTAGAAGGAAGAAAATATTTTTTAATGGAGTTCCTGTCATGGCTCAGTGGTTAACGAATCTGACTAGGACCCATGAGGTTGCGGGTTTGATCCCTGGCCTTGCTCAGTAGGTTGAGAATACGGCGTTGCTGTGAGCTATAGTGTAGATCGCAGATGCGGCTCAGATCCCACGTTGCTGGGTCTCTGGTGTAGGCCAGTGGCTACAGCTCCGATTAGATCACTAGCCTGGGAACCTCCATATGCCAAGGGTGCAGCCCTAAAAGGACAAAAGCTAAAAAAAAAAAAAAAAAAAAAAATTAATATAAATTCAGAATCAAGAGATTTTCAATAAAACCGATAAATTTCTAGCAACATTGACCAAGAAGAAAGAGTCCCCACACAAATAAAACATACACATGTAAAATTTATGGTACGTAGATATTTAACTTTATATTTAAACAGAAGATGTAAATATGACATTCCCAGGGTTTTTTTCCTAATAGTTATACCTGTGTGTTCTTAAATTTTCTCCAAATTTTAAAAAAGAATAAATGAAGACCTCACACACAACAGCAATAATAACATGAAATGCCTAAATATACATTAACAAGAAACACTGAGAATATCTCTCAAAAAATTTGGGGCATAAAAATACCTGAAATACACTTCCAACATTTCAAACAAACATTTCAAAATATGAAAATAAAATGGAAGTAAAATCTGCATCCAACTTCTCACTGTACATGCTGGGTAATACCCATGAAGCAAACATAAACCATGATGATGTCTCTAGTTACAAACAGGAAATCTATCTGCATATTGCAATGGCAAAATTCACAAATAACTCCAAAATTTGTATGGAACCACAAAAGTATCTCAAATAGACAAAACAATCTTGAGAAAGATCAAAGCTTGAGGTATCACACTCCGTAACATCAAACTACACGGCAAAATGAGAGGAATCAAAACAATATGCTACTGGCACAAGAACAGACACACAGGGCAACAGAACAGAATTGAGGCCCCAGAAATAAAACCAAACATAAAGGCAACGGCTCTATGACAAAGGAGTAAAGAACATATAATGGAGAAAGGACAGACTCTTTAATAAATGACATTAAGAAAACTGGCCAGCTACACGCAAAAGAACAAAACTAAACCACACATAGCTACCGTTCACAAAAGTTATTTCAAAAACGAAGTAGACCTGAATGTAAGACCTGAAATCACAAAATTCCTGGAAGAGAGAGAGACTGTAACCTCACTGATGTCAGACTTAGTGAGGAGTTTGTGGCTCTGACTCCAAAGGCAAACAAAGAACAAAAGAAACAGCTGGGACTCTCTCAAACCACAAAGCTCCTGCACAGCAAAGGAAACACAGTCATCACAGCGAGAAGGCAGCCTAGTACGTGGGAGAGGGTACCTGCAAGTGATACATCCAATAAGGGGCTAATATCCAAAATACAAAAAAGCAATTCAACAACAACGCATAACCTGAGTAAAAACGAGCCCAGGATCTAAAGAGACATTTTTCCGAAGAAGACATACAGATGGTAAACACGCACATGAAAAGATACTCAGCATCTCCAACATCTCTAATTATCAGGGGAACACAAATCAAAGCCACCGTGAGGGAGCACCACAAACCTGTCAGCTAACTGTTATCAAAAACATAATAAACAAATGCTGGAAAGGATATGAAAGGGGAACTACTGTATGCTGCTGGCGGGACTGTAAATTGGTGCAGTTACTATGAAAAATAGTATGGAGATGCTAAAGAAAACGAAAACACTAATTTGAAAAAGATACATGGTGCACCGCTATATCCACCATAGCAGTATTTACAATAGCCAAGATACGGAAACACGCATGGTGTCCACTGATGGTTGAATGGATAAAATGGATCAAGAGCGAAGCTAAATTTTTTTTTTTTTTTTTTAATTTTACGGTTGCACCCGTGGCACAGGGAAGTTCTCAGGCCAGGAATTACATCCAAGCCTCAGCTGCGACCCACATCACAGCTGTGGCAACCCACTGCACCAGGCTGGGGATCAAACCTGTGCCTCTACAGTGACCTGAGCCATTTGCAGTTGGATTCCTAACCCACTGTGCCACAGCAGGCACTCCTGGTGATTCTTCTCAAATGTGGATCCACGAGAAAATCTAGAGCTGTACGTGACGACTACTGTGCACAAATAAGCACACTTTATTTTTAAGTGGATAAATCATACCAGGTTGACTTGACAAGTCAATTTCATCACTTGTAGTTCAACTCTTCCATAGACTTTTAGCTGGAGGAGGAATAAATCGCATCATAACGTTAACAAGTCACTTCTAAAAGCAACTTTTAAAAATCAAAGAATTAAACTGATAAAATCATGTGTTTCCAATAGAACAGCAGTGATGGAAATAAATTTCAAGTCGGAAAATAAGCAGAGAGGAGAGGAAACACAAGACAATCAAAATGTCAAGGATCTACTATGTGCCACTTAATTCCTATCAAATCAAATGATCACACCTCTGAGAGAGAGAGAAGTACCCTGAAGGAAACAGACACCATTGTGCAAGAGTCTACATAAAGAAGCCCACACCAATTTGAGAGCTCTACAAAAACACAGCAGCCAGAGAGTCTCCCTGGAAGCCTGAGCATGAGTGGTTGTTAACCAGGCAAAGGAGGAGAGGCAATAAAGGGGACAGGAGTGGGGAAGGTGGCAGGAAGCACAGAGCAGGAATTCAAGATGGAAAGAAGAACAAGCCATGCCTTGACGACAACAGGAAACAGCTGATAAATTAGGAGCAAGAGGCATAGTACAGGTACTAGGCCATGCTGGACTTAACTACAGGCTACATTTTATAGATGGGACCACGGCAAGGAATTGAAGGGTCTTAAGCAAGACAATGGCATGATTAAATTTGTTTCTAAAATAGCATTCAAGTTAGTGCGTGCAGAATGGACTGATGGGTACCAGAGTGAATGCAGGAGAATCAGTTAGGATGTTATCACAATGACCCAAGTAAGAAATAAAAGTAATCCCAACTAATATGATGACATTAGAGGTAGAGAAAAGTAGATGAGTCAGAGAGAAATGCAGGGATAAATATGGCAAAACAGCAATGGATTAGATCTATAGTATAAGGGAAAGAAGAAACATATAACTAGACAGAGGATGGTGCTGAAAAAGGATCAGCTCATGGGTGGGAGTCAGGGTTGGAGAGAGACTGAACCTGCTACTGGACATGATAAGCTTAAGATGTATTTAAAACATCTTATGAAGATGTGATGTCAACAGGCAGACAACTTTCCCATGGTCCCCCATGACAGTCATCATAAGTTCAGTTTACAGGTGAAAAAACTGAAGGCCAAAGAGGACAAGGCATTTGCCTAAGACAAACCATTTTGACTGGAAAGCCAAGATCCTTCCACCACCCATCATTGCTGTGGTAGCTAAGAATATCTACACATGTGGGGAAATAGCCTGATAAAAATAAATGAAGACAATACAAAGATCTAAAATGATCACCTACTTTCTATCACATTTCCTGAACATTATCATACAGAGTAGCACCTGATTTGGGGACCTAGGGGTCTGTGTTTAGGAAGAAGCTAGAAGTAGAATGCCGGTAACTAGAAAGATAAAATTTAAAGAAGCAACAATTCAAGACATATGAGTAAATTAGGACTGCTGACATCCCACTTAATACAAGAGTCCCATCTAGAGACAGGTGGTTCCTCAGAGTTTGAAAACTTCACAAAGCCATTCTTCAAACCAGCCTAGATTTTTGTTTATACTACCTAACTACTAAAAGTACATATAATGCAACTCTGCGAGGATTATTAAAGAATATGGCATATATATATGTCTTATTTTTGTATCCATTCAGCCAGTCCAGGTCTTGGTTGGAGGCTTTAATTAGTTTACATTTAAGGCTAAGTATGGATACATATGTTCTTTATGCCATTTTATTCTTTGCTTTGGTCGGTCTTTTTTCTTCCCTTGTTCTCTTGTGGTTTGATGTCTATCTTTAGTGTTGTGTATGGGTTTCTTTTTCCTATTTGTGTAACTACTGTACACTTTTGGTTTGCAATTACCCCGCAGTTTGGATATAGGAGTCTATATATATATACAAGATAAGGTGTTGATCTCTTAATTGCAAGTGCATCTCCAGTATCCTGCATTTGTACCCTCCTCGTCTCATGATTTCTGGTTTGGGTAGTGTACTTGTCTGTGGATGATTTCGTTCCTTTACTATATGTATGCCTTACCGGTGAGGCTTCTCATTTGTAATTTTCTTGTTTCTAGTTGGGGTTTTTTCTTTTCTGCCTGGAGAAGTTCGTTTACTCTTTCTTGTACAGCTGATTTAGAGGTGCTGAATTCTCTTGGCTGATATACTGTATAAAGGAGATGTGGTACGTATATAAAATGGAGTATTACCTAGCCATAAAAAAGAATGAAATCATGCCATTTGCAGCAACATAGCTGTTCCTAGGATTACCATACTAAGTGAAGTTAGTCAGACAGTGAGAAACAATCGCCATCTGATATCACCTACATGGTGGAATCTTAAAAAGGATACAAATGAACTTATTGTAGAACAGAAACAGATTCACAGACTTTGAAAACAAACTTTTGGTTACCAAAGAGGACAGGTGCAGGGGGATGGGCATATGCACACTGTGGTATAGGGAATTACTGGCCAATGGAGACCTGCTGTATTGCACAGAGAACTCTACCCCAAGTTCTGTGATAATCTATGTGGGAAAAGAATCTCAAAGAGACTGGACATGTGTGCATATATAAGTGAATCACAGCAGAAATTATCACAACACTGAAAAACAGCTACACTAAAATAAAACTTAAAAAAAAAAAAGTAAATACATAAAGCATTTTAAGACGGCACAAGCCAAGAAATTACAGTAAGCATTTAAACACAATTTCACTCCTTGTTTTCTACACGTTCTAAATGATTCCCCAGTTTGGGAAAGGATTTGGGGTGGACCCTGCTTACTGAGGGACCCTGGCAAAGACTTGGAGTGGGACATTTGGGTCTGAGGTCTTGCTTCACTTTATCAAACTATTTCACTGGTTGGCGGGTGTATTTTATCATGTTAGAGCCTTCTTAAACTAGCTCTCAAGTTTCTGTGATGCGTAAGTAAATTGGTACATACGAAAACATTTTTTAAACTGTTAAGAAGCCATTGAGATGGAAGGGATACGACACTGATGATGCTGATCACGATGGAAAAATAACAGCATCAAGAGGAAGAAGGACAAGGAGGGAGGGGAAGGGTGAAAAAAATGACCTTTCATTTCACCACATCAGTAATGCTTATGGGCATTTCTTCCCTAAGGATTGCCAACAACTCAGATTCACACGCTGGCTGGCACTACTCTGAACTGGCTGTGTAACTTAGGCAAGTTTCTGGCCTCCACTGCTTCAAATGTAAATTAAGTAACTTAAGCTAAAGTTCTAAATTTTGAAAGCCTTCTGATGTTCAGTAAAGACAGTGATTTGATTTCTTTAAAATTCAAATGGTAGTATCCTATTTATTTTAAAGCCTCCTGATGGGAAAGTAACCGTTTTTTAACGAAATACAGAACTAGTCATCATCAGTTACAATTACTCTGCTAAGAAAGAAAAATAATAATCTTAGATATTTGTTCTTTCAGAACATACTTATGTACTATCTTTATCTTATATTGTTTTCTAACTTATTAGCCTTGTCCCTCTCATTACACAATAAACCTCTTTAGGCAGGAAAAATTGATTTTTTTTTCAATTCCTTCACAGTACCTAGCAACATATTGGACACATGCCAGACAATAAAATTTAGACAAAATATGTAACATGTAGAAACTGAACTATTTTTATTACACAATAAGTGTAATAAATACTTATATAATAAATATATATTTTGCTTTTTAGGGCTACACCTCTGGCATATGGAAGTTCCCAGGCTAATGGTCGAATCAGAGCTGCAGCTGTCAGCCACAGTCGCAGCCACAGCCACACAGGATCCAAGCCGTGTCTGCAACCCACACCACAGCTCACAGCAATGCCGGATCCTTAACTAACTGAGCAAGGCCAGGGATCGACCCCGCATCGTTCTCAGTCAGGTTTGGAACCGGCTGAGCCACAATGGGAACTCCCAAAACAATTTTTAAAATGCCCCCCTCCCTCAGCTCAAAGTGCTTCAAAATTATGTAAACATTATAGCTAAAAATGGAATTTTGTGGCTCTCTAAAAAATGAGAGATGCAAAATATTATTTACAATCCTTTTTGCCAACAGAAAGTAGTAGAAGGAAGTATGCATTTAGTTAACTCAAAATACAGTGGAGAGAGGACACAGATGAAGGATAAGAAAGCACTCAGGTTTGCTGTAAAGCTACTTTTACATAAGCAAAGGTCCAAAAGGATAAAAAGATTACAGAAGTAAAAAACTGAAAAAAACCACAAGGTAGGCTTCAAGTAAAAGTGTGGTTATGAAAAATTTGAAGAGTTCCTTTTTTTTTCAAGAGGGAAAAGAGACTTTTCCACAAGTCAAATGCAAAACACTTCAATTTTTGTTTCAGATGAACTTCACATTATAATCGAAAGGTTTAAAGTCCCAGAATACGTTCGTTTTCAAACCAGTACAACCAGGCAAGATTTACAACAAAACAGACAGCCGAATGGACTGTAAGACCACACAATGTTCATTTCGTTCCTGGCTGGTAAAAAGAGTATTATATCTGTTTCTTTGCAATATTACCAGTCCTTCACTTGAACGCAAACCAAGCTGGCTCATGTAGGCAAGTTGACAACACTTCTTGTTCTTGACTTACTTCAAATATTTCAGACAAACTGTTTACAACAAAACACACACACAAAACGGAATTCCATCTGAATTATTGCTCATATTGCTAACTTTATTAATGACGCCTTAATTAGCAAGGTTTTCAGTACCTGTAGTTTGAGGATTAACACATATTAAAAATAACTGTGAAGTAACTCAATTTACAATATCAGGAGATGATAATGATTTCGCAGGAAGACACAAGGTCTAATAAAAAATAATCTAGCTTGCTAATACCACTTACTGACAATCACAGCTTTATATCATGCTAAAATTACACACTTATCTCCTCATTAGCAACTAACCTCACTTACTCTTCCTGCCAAGCCAATTATGAGAAAATTTTCAGACTCAAAGGAATTAATAGGACACGTGGATCTCTCTGTCTTCTCATGACTCAAGTAATTAGCAAGCACTTGTACATGAAACTCAAATTGTTTTCCTAAACTAATTAATGAAGTGAAGGACATCAAAATGTTATCAACCAATAACAACTAAAGTTTCCTGTACCAATAGTCCTCCAACTGATATAATAATTGCCAGATGTTGGCAGGTTCCCTTCGGGGATCTCAGAGGCTCATTTGGGGTGTAAGTACGGACAGGGAAAGAGAGGTAGTTGCTTATCAAATACAGCAAACTCTTCATGTGATAAAAGAGTATTTTATAGGCAATGCCTTGTACATCCAACCACTTCTGAATCCTCCCAACTCCTTAGGCGCATAATACAAGGTGAACAAATTATTGTAGTGGAAATTTACATTTATATGATACTTTCTTCCAAGCAGCCCCAAATGGAAGAACATAAGGCTAAGCCATTGTCTCAAAATTTCATAAAAGGCCTGGACTTTCTGAAAAGAAATTTGGAAAGCTTGATTCTCCTGTCAGTCCCTTATTCTCTGTGTCCTTTTGACCATTCCTTTCAGAAGCAGACTTAACCCTTCATTAGACTTTCACGTTGTTTCACCTCCTTCCACACCCTCAGACCCAAGAGCTGCCTTCCACTGTTCCCGGTTACACAGCTTTCTCCCCAAGGTTTTCTCACTGACTGAATCAGAGCCTCAAGAGACATTTTTACAGACATATTTTATGTTATAAATTAACAGGTCATTAGCTGTCCCTGGCTCTTTTAAATGGCTAAATGAATAGTACATCAGAAATTAAATTTAGTTGGATTAAAGACTTTCTCTTTCTTTACTAAAAGTGAGGACCTTCAAGGGATTTTTAAATAGCTGTAGATAGCATTTTGGGGTCAATACTTTGACCCCCTCTGAAGGCCAGTACCTATCAGATCCTACACCTGTTAGATTTGCTCCTGATAAACAGTACAAACCCAGAGACTGGAACAAAATTATCGCTCTCCACATATTTGTTTAAAAGGAGAAGGGAGGTTGGCATACCCGTTTTTGAAATTGTTAAACTCTAAATTTAGAAAAACCCAGTTAAAAACTGTTCCAGAGACACGCGGCCCCAACAAGGCTGAGAACAAATGGAACCTCATTAGTCTCTCCCTCATGGACATGAAGAGGTACAATTAATGAAAAGCCACTTCTGGTCATCAATACTATTGCATGAATTCTGTGCCAGATGTGAAATTTAAAATATTCCCTCCTACCAAGTCAAGCAAATCTCCACCATCTCTAACCAACGATTAAACCGCTGATCAGCACAGCTGTTTTCCTATGTCTTAAATTTGGAGAAGGCGCTTCACCTGATCTGAAATCTTAGGAAGCACTTTCAATTTCCTGGGGAAAATGCCTGACAGACTTCTTTTTAATCTCCCTTCAGATAAAGCTCTCTGAAGATCAAAGGGGCCTCACTCAGGCAGATGTGTTTCGCTGTCAATGCCTAAGAGGGAAAAACAGACTTCAAGCAAACTGCTCAGAGGAACCTTAAAAAATTAAGCATTAAATGGAGACTACAAAGTCTTCAGAAATGTCAATGGATAAGGAAAAGCATGGCATTCACAAACACACTCGAGAAAAATTATTTGGAAAACCAACCTAGAAATAAGCCTTACCTGAAAGACTACATCACAATTAAGTAGACAAGCTCTTCATAAAATACTGAAGAAGTAAACACAACCAAAGGCTCCTTACTGCAAGTTTAAATTTCTCAAGTATTTCTGATGGAATCACTTGTTACAAAATTACAAATTTAAAATCAGCCTATACATAATGACATAATCAGAAAAATCAGTCTTAAACCTAACAAGACATTGTTAATGAGTGTTTCATAGCTTCACGTAGAGAAAAGTCCAAACTGTGTAATCAGCCCCCCAAATTCTATAAAGTGATTTCTGTTCATATCCTTAGAGAAAACACATCACTGGGCGTGAAAAAAATCGTACTTCACTATCAGTAAAAGAAAAAATACTCCGCCTGGGCAACATGAATATCGCATGAAGAATAAAGAAATGTTGAACATATGTTTGAACTTTTTCCACAGTTTGAACAAATGATTCTCTATGCTTTATTTTTCCATTCAAAAATACTAAAATAATTCTTCACTTATTGGATATATATCATTGTAACTGCATGAGGCAAAGAACCTAAAATCCTCTTTAAAAAATACGGTAACATTTACAATAATGTCACCTATGTATGACAATTAGAAAGCCTAAAAATTACATAAAAGCAAGATCTCTAATAAACCTGTGATGCATTTTCAGATTTTTCCAAGCATTGTTCCAGGGCATAAGCTAACAAAGTCTAATGCTAAGGAAAAGGTAGTTTTCATTTGCAAATAAGTTTTAATTAAAACCTGTCCAATGGTAAGATAATTTACCAAAAAATTAATGCATCTTTAATCCTACTTCAATTTATAAATACGAAAAAAGGTAGGGGAAAAATCCCTAATAAAGAAATTGGGTATTAGACAAATTTTTAAATGTTTCAACAAACTTGGTTCTTAAGGAAGCTTGATGGTTGCAAAACATGAACTAGGACTTCCACTGTATTTCAGTAAAGATAATAATTTATTTTTAAACTTGCTATGAAAAAGAATTCACTAAAAGCAAATAAGCCCATTCAAGTAAAGAGACTATCTAGCCCACTTCTCCAAAAACCAATTAGACTGCTGTTTTACCAGGTCTAGTTTTTACGTATACCACAAGTACAGTGGGAAACAATTACTAAATGCCTGTGTTGCACTTAAGTTCATGGTAAAAATATTTTTCTTTTACAGAGAATATAAGTAGTATTGAGCCTCAACCCAAATGTTGCTCAGTATACAAATTTTACTGTTTTTAATTATCAGCAATTTTAAGAGTATTTTTCTACTGCAAAAGTAGTATGTGCTTATAATTTTTTTTAACTGATGTCATTAAAAATATTCCATGCTCTACATGAACCATAATGCAAAGTATAAAGTAAAAAGTATCTCAAATTCTACCACCCAGGTATAAGACCACATTTATCAATATTTTGTGTCTTTCCTTCAAGTCTTACCAACTACATATGTTTTCGCATAGTTGACTTTATATGTGTGTGTATACATACATACATATGTGTACACACATGCACACATATATAGAGAGGAAGAGACAGATTCTTACCAGCATATTTCTCAAAGGAACTAGAAGAAAGACACTAATGAACAATAATTGCATGGTACATAATGTTTACCATGGATGATTTATAAATATGCCTAACTTTAAAAACTCAATTCCTCTCATTTCACGTCAATTTAAAAGCACAGTAAATTGGAGTTCCTGTCGTGGCTCAGGGAAAACAAATTTGACTAGTATCCATGAGGACGCGGGTTCAATCCCTGGCCTGGCTCAGTGGGTTAAGGATCCAGTGCTGCTGTGGCTGTGGTGTAGGCTGGCAGCTGCAGCTCTGATTGGACCCCTAGCCTGGGAACCTCCATATGCCATGGGTGCGGCCCTAAAAAGACAAAAAAAATAAGCACACAGTAAATCACCAGTCAAAATTCTAAGCTATGACAATTCCCTTTACGTGGTTCAAGTCTGCCTGGAGAAGGGGGGTGGGGGATACTCTGTGTAATCCTCTTGACAGATTATCATAATCGCCTAGAGAGTTCTGCCATTACTAGCAAATGCTACAACAGAAAGGAGCCCGGTATTATTTCATGTGATAAGCAAGAATGACAAGCAATTCCACATGCACTGAGGATAGGATACATGGCTCAAAAAACAGATCTACTCGTTCTGAGGTAAGAGTGGATGAAGATGGGTAAACCTGCCAGAAACAGTCCAAGGCTGAGCTCACAGCCCAAGCCAGGAATCCAACTGACAAGACACAACCCAACGGAATCCTTAAGGTTAGGACACAAGCGAGGCAAGAACCTGTCTGTGCGAGAATAACATTCACCTTGTTCACCAGGTGAGCACCCAGAATCCACCCATGTCGGAGACAAAGCGCAGTATGATGCTGCCGGGATGCCCTGATCTGGGAAGGGCATCCGTGACGGCAAACCTCACTGTCGGTTTCACACCCTGCAGAGCACAGCTCCCAGAACGAGTGTGGAAAGCTAAGAAGTGGCCACTTCCGGCTCTCAGCCTCTCCGCGTCTCAGGAGCTACACCAAAGCGAGACGCCCACGAGGGTTAATGTGCTCAAGTATGACTCCCAACGTGTCCAGCAGTCCCACGCTATGAAGCGGAAGCCAACGCCCAGCCGGTCACAGCAGCTCACCATCTGACAGAGCTGCCCATCTGAGGAGAGAAAAACCACGACGACCTCCCGACGCAGCCGTCAAAGGGACCCACGTCTATGCGTTAGTGCTGGTCAACCAACTTTTATTCAGGGGAGACTCGGTCCGTGTGAACATGTCCCCAGAGTGGGTAATAGGCAATTCTCCTCGACATGCCCCTATGGTTGACTGGGTATTTAAATCTACGGCTGACTCAGTGCCGACTCCCGGAAATGCGCCGTGTGGGGCCGTGAAATGCCTTAGTAATGACCAGCGTGGGGCTCTAAGTTGGCTCAACTCAAACACTCCTTCCAGACCTTCCAAGTCCTTAACGGCCAGATAAGCAAGTGAAAAGAAAACACGGGTCCACCTCCCTTGGTGGGCCTTTCCCATCCTCCACTCAATGGTTAATCAGGAAGAATTATGATTCTTCCCGTATTGGGGGGCAGTGCTTGATCCCACCAATAACCTCCCATTATACAAACTTCAGCAATTAAAGGGATGGAAAGGCATTCAAAGAAGAAAAGTTAAGTTTCCTGGTATTAAACAGGGGGGAGGAAAAAACTCAGTGGTCAGGGATACCAGAGTCTCTCTCCTAGAATTACCTCCTCTCCACGTTAGGCTTCAGGTGCTGAGATCTCAAATTGTGCTGATGGTACTCATTGCGTGTGATTACACCTAGTTCACCTCACTGTGGGTTTAAACAGTTTCACTCATAGTTGAATCTGCATGTGTTACAGGAATGTTAGAAAAGTTATAATAACCTCTAGAGAAACTGGCACGAGGTAGAAACTGGACATCAGGGCCTCTGCCTCATCTCAGAAGCCAAAGCATATCACCAAACAAAAAGCGCACTACAGTGGCTCAGCAGTAACAAATCCAACCAGTATCCCTGAGGAGGCAGGTTCCATCCCTGGTCTCGCTCTGTGGGTTATGGATCCGGCATTGCCATGAGCTGTGCTGTAGGTTGCAGATGGGGCTCGGATCCCATGTTGCCACAGCTGTGGCTGTGGTGGAGGCTGGCGGCTGCAGCTCTGATTTGACCCCTAGCCTGGGAACCCTCGTATGCTGCGGGTGCAGCCCTCAAAAGAGGAGGAAAAAAAAGTACACAGCAGAGTTTGTCCTTGGATTTCCACTAGTCTCTGTGAAGGGGAGGCCTAATTCCAGTCTGCCTGGGGGCTCTCCACAGGTTTGCTCACAGAGCTGGCTCTGCCACGCTCACATTGTGACTCAGCGTCTCTAGAGCTGGGACCCTTCCTTCAGTACTCTTCCTCTAGGTGCACCTCCAGTTAGGAATGATGTTATTAGCCGTAGCAACACAAGGCACATTATTTTTAAAATACTCAACACAAACAATAACTCAATGTCAAACAGCAAAGAAAAAATCATATAAATGTAGATCTTCCCCAGATAAAGACTAATGTACAATATAGTTAAAACCAAGACTTGTTTTGTAAAAAGTCGCTATTAAATTGAACTTAGAAATAATGTCATAACATTGAAATGTATTTTAGCCAAAGCACTTTAATATAAATTTTGTCTTTAAAAAATATAACTTTTCTTAAAGAGAAATGATAGAATGAAAAGGCATTTCTTTTTCATGTTGGTTTTTTTATCTGTTTTGTTTTTTGTTTTTGTTTTTTTTGTTTTTTTGCTTTTTAGGGCTGCACCTGCAGCAGATGGAAGTTCCCAGGCTAGGAGTCAAACTGGAGCTACGGCTGCTGGCCTACACCACAGCCACAGCAAGGCAGGATCTGAGCCACATCTACGACCTACACCACAGCTCACAGCAACGCTGGATCCTTAACCCACTGAGCAAGGCAGAGGATCAAATCCGCATCCTCACGGATCCTAGTTGGGTTCGTCGCTGCTGAGCCACAACAGGAACTCCAAAGAGCTATTTCAAGTTTTAACTTTAATATCTTATTTTAACAGAAACAAAAGATTTTCTGTCCCCAAAAAGTACATCATATGCTTGAAATGTGCATTTATGTTTCACTCAAGAGAACGATGTATCAGTTTAACAGTACTCAGAAATAAGTTCCTAAAATATCCTTAAGTGATTTTTACACTTGGTTAAAGAAAAAAAAGTCTGTTAAACAGAGGAACAGGTGTTTGTTTTAGGTGAAAGCTCTCAGAAAGAGAGGAACATGCTACGTCCGCATGGCCCTCGGAGTCCAAGCGCTCCACAGATGTGGCAGGTGGCCCTGAGCGAAGGGATGCCTGGAGTGGGATGAAGGCACTATGAGGCCCACATACTGGAATGGGTCAAAGTCCAGCTTCCAGAGTCACCATTAGATTACAAGCCATTACGAAGGGAACAGGGCGAAGGCAATCAGCTGCTGATGTAGAGACATCTGTGGAAAGACCAGCTCTGCAAGAGACAAGCAGCGGTGGCAGGGGTGCTTCTTTTTTAATGAGACTAGAAGGGTCCCTCACAATGCTAAGCCCTGTCCCATCATTTCTTCCTGAAGAGAAAGTCATGTAAACATGCAAAGAAAACTCACTTTAGAAACCCCAAGTTATAAACACTTCTGCGGCAACAGTCATCTGATGATTGACTCGCACTTCGTGTGAGCTGTATTGTTCATTTGTGTTATTATATCACCTACAATTATTACCCCTACATAACAGATGAGACAGAAAGACTTTAAGAAAAAGTGACCTCTGTGAAAGCTTTCTCCACGTCACCCAAGTGTCAGGGCCAGAACTCAAACCCCACTCTACCTGATGGGATGGACGCATTCACGTCTTTCATTCGTTCAGAAACGTCAGGCTCAACCGCTGGAGGAGCACTTTGCGGCACCAAGGTTAAAACGGTGGAGACTAAAAAAGAAAACGTTGTTCTTGCTGCCACAAGTGATACGACTCAAATCGTCACAAAAGTGAGTGTGAGGCTAACATGTGTGCAAAGGACTATGAAGGACAGGAGAGCCTCCAAGTCCTCGCCCAGTCTCTGTGCGAGGCAGGGACCACTGCCCTCAGGAACCGACCCCTGTGCTACCCTCTGAAGGATGAGAGGGGTAAAGGAAGGGTGAGAAACAAGGGTAAGGCCCACGGCGAGAGGGAGCGAGGCAGGCACACCCTTGGGGCAAGGAGGGAGAGGGCAGCAGGGCAACTCCAGACCATGTCTCCAGTTCACGACTGGGTCTTCGTCCTGTCAGCAGATGGGGTAACTAGCTTTGTTTTTCACAAGTCCCGCTGGAACAGAGTGGGAGGGGACTAGAACGCATAGACCAGATCAGGTAGCAAACTACGGCAGTCTCCCAGAAAGACATCACGATAGCTTGGATTCGGGTGGCTGTGACAGCAAGAGGAATGTGAGAGTTGAACGAGATGGCTGCTGTGTGGGAATCCTGTGAAAGGGGCATCAAGGATGACGCCTGTGCTTACGGGGTGTCGGACTGGATGGGTGAACCCTGTCTCCTACAGGTTGAGTCTGAGGTCTCCTGGAAATATCCAGGTAAGGGTTGGATGGAAAGGCTGTGAATTCAGATAAGTTTTTTGAGTCATTAACACACAATATATGTAAGGACAATTCAAATTATGCTCATGAATGCAAAAGCTTACGAAAAGAGGATGGATGGAGAAGAGGACAGGGCTAGGTCTGGCTCTGGGGAAACCCAACATTTCAAGACTGGCAGGGCGTTCCCGTCGTGGTGCAGTGGAAACGAATCCGACTAGGACCCATGAGGTTGCGGGTTCAATCCCTGGCCTCCCTCAGTGGGTTAAGGATCCGGTGTTGCCGTGACCTGGGGTGTAGATCGCAGATGGGGCTTGGATCTGGCATTGCTGTGGCTGGGGTGTAGGCCGGCGGCTACAGCTCCAATTAGACCCCTAGCCTGGGAACCTCCATATGCCGAGGGTGTGGCCCTAGAAAAAGGCAAAAGACAAAAAAAAAAAAAGACTGGTAGGAAATGATAATCAGCCTAAAAAGCAAAGATTAAGAGAGAAAGAGCTTATGAGTTTGTTTAGGAGGAAAATCCAAGAGAGTTGTTATGAGGACTATTTCAAAAGAACTAAAAGCTCATTGGTGAAGAATGCAACTTGGGAAGCAAGTGAGGCGTGAATTAAGCAGTGTCCTTCAGGCCTGGTTTCACTGAGATCACGGAGCACCTTATTCGGAGCAATTCTGACAGAACGATGGAAGCAAAAACCAAGTTAGAAAGATCCGAGCAGCAAGTACAGATAACTCCTTCCAGAAGTTTTTCTGTGAATGGAGAGAGAAGAGAAGGACAGTAGAGAGAAGCAGCGTTGGGGCAGGGCACACTTCTGTAGAATGGAAGAGACCTGCCCATGCTAAAATGCCGATGGAACTGACTTGGTTAAGCACAACAGTCGCTATTTAGGAAAGGATAAAGACAAACTGATGGTACACATTCCCTAGGAAGATGGATGGATAAGGCCAGAATTCAAAGCCAGACTGGGCTGCAGCGTTGGTGGCACAGTGGTGAGCCCAGCTGCCTTCCCAAACCAGTGGAGGTAACTGACCTTATATACTTCACCCAAGGAAGAAATGCTGAAGATGGCCATACAGCCCAGGCATTTGGGAAAGTCGGGTATTGAGGCAGCTCCTTGTGTTTCCCAAATAGAAGAGGAGTCATCTGAGAAAAAGGTGAGAATGGAAGAAGGACAAGGAAAGTTTGGGGCAAAAAAGGAAACGTCAGCAGAGTTCCATGAAGACCAGTCACAGGAGCATCCTAGCCCAGGTATCAAAACGTGAATTCACCCTGCGTGTCCCCCACAGCAGCCGCTGCTTTGTTCTCCGCCCCTTCGTTTCTCCTCCCCATGTTCCTCTACGCCGACTCTTACCCACGATGTTCTGGGCAGTGAAACCACAGGGCCTCTCAGGGACGTGCGGATTCTCCACAAGCTGATGTGTCTGTTACCCCACTCATGGCGACGGTTTTAAATAACGGGACTCAACTTTAGCTGTCCTAAGTAAACAAATTTACAGGAAAGAGATTGTGTTGTTCACAGAATTGACACAACTGGAAAATAGGCTTAAAAAAAAGGCAAAAATTTAAAAGAAGCTAGACAAAGACAAAATCCAACAGAAAGGTAGCTTGGGGCAACCACTGGGTCATAGGGTTACCTATTTCTTAACTAGATCGCTCTCCAAATTGGTTTGTATCATGTGTGAGAGTTCACAAGCCATCAAAAACATGAAAGTATGCAAAATCCAGTTAAATCCTATGTCCACTGTGTAAAATACAGTTAAATCCTATGTCAGTATATAATATCCTATTTATTAAATTACCACTTCAGACATGTGTATTTCTCACATTGGCTGTGATGGGTCCTTGAATGTTTAGGTATTACTTTGAATGTAAAAAGAAAACTTTGCTATGTCAAAGATAAAAAGGCTGCTCTTTAGTCAAGAATCTAGTCTAGGAATTGCTGCTGTGCCACAATAGGTTAAGAGTCTACAGCAGCTTGGATTGCTACAGAGATGCAGGTTCAATCCCCAGCCTGGCACAGTGAGTTAAAGAACTTGGCATTGCTGCACCTGCAGCACAGGTCACAGCAGCAGCTTGGATTCAATCCCTGGCCTGGGAGCTTCCATACGCCACAGATGCAGCCATTTAAAAAATAAATAAAATCTAGTCTAAGACTTCTTTTTTAAAAAATATAAGATGATAAGGAACAGAGCGATGAGGAAGTGGATAACCTGAACTGATTTCTGAAGCAGGTTAAATAATTTTCAGATTCATTCATTCTCCAATTTATAATAATTGGGCTGGTTTGGGCCCTTCAATGAGTTCTTTTTAACTGATTTATTCATAATAACTAAATAAAGCCATGTGACACCACCATACATGAAATTATTTCTAATTCTTTTCAGATTGGGACATTAGGTAAGGTAATATTGCCTATTAAATAAGGACAGGCCTAAATTGAAAACAATGGCAAGATTCAGGTCATTAAATTTGGTAACTGTGTGAATGAGATTTTGCATAAATCAATTGATATGTCATAATGATATATTATAAACTATCTGAACTCCTGCTCTTCCCTAAAAGCCCATTTCCAAATTCCTTCTTTCTGAATATTGAAAAAAATCAGTTATAAAATCTTAATTGTTGGAGTTCCCATCGTGGCTCAGCGGAAACAAATCCGACTAGGAACCATGAGGTTGCGTGTTTGATCCCTGGTCTCGTTCAGTGGGTTAATGACCCTGCGTTGCCGTGAGCTGTGGTGTAGGTCTCAGACATAGCTCGGAGCTGACGTTGCTGTGGCTGTGGTGTAGGCCAGCAGCAGCAACTCCAATTAGACCCCTAGCCTGGGAACCTCCACATGCCGCAAGTGCGGCCCTAAAAGGCAAAAAAAAAAAAAAAGAAATCTTAATTGTGATCAAATAACAAAAGGTAAACAGAGACTATAATAAAGATATTTACTGAATCAGATTCTAAAGTAATTATAAAAATTAATAATTCTCCATACCTTCTCAGATAAAGTGACCTAATTCACTGATTTTCATCTCTCTCAGACTCTTTGTATGAAACCCCTAACTTAATCATCCCAAAATACCACTGTGGCAAGCAGGTGATACAGAATGGGAACTACATGTACAGCAGTTATCCCCATACCATCATTTGACTAAAAGAAAAGTTAAAAAGCATTTTCCCGTTAAAAAGATAAATGCCACTATGCCTGAAACATTTCAAAAGCAATACTTTACAGAAATGGGGATGTCATTTACCATCTGAAAATATCACCATATCTTAAGACAACAGAACAGACTTCAAAATAAACACTGATCCCCAAATCACCTCATGTTAAAATGTTGGAAGAAAAGCAAAAATACTTAAAATAACATTCTTTGCCATTTTCTGAAAATAAACAACACAAATCTTGTACTTAGAAACCTCAGTAAATGTGACAGACACCTTCTTTTATCTGCACAGTCTCTCTCTCTCCTCTTCTTGTCCTAAACAGCAGCAGAGAGGGGCGAGAGGCCCTTACTCCAGGCCAAGGATCAGTGCTCCAACTTGTCTAAACCAACTGCAGTGAACTTAACGCCCTTGATTAGTGATTGGTCTGGAGGGTTCGGGAGACCGACTTCTGGCCAACAATAGTTTTCAGTTCTGGAAGCAGCAGTCTGTGGGGTGGGGACTTGAGAAAAACCTTCACTCTCGATTTTAAAAAGAGCAAGAGGACAAATACACGGAGCAGGCATCTCCCTTCATCTTTTGGCCCTTTTCCCTACTTCAGGGGGAAGAGAGGAGTGATGCCACAACTGTGAGACAATATAGGCCTAGGGACAAAAACAACAACAAAACCCACAAAACCACATACACACATGAAGGAAGGAAAAGAAAGAAGAGCCTGGGTTCTTGCTGGCACTGGGGAGTGGCTATATCCACCACAGCACTATTTTTCAATTTTTTTTCTATTAAACTAATCTTTATTATTATTTTTTTAATTTTATTGGCGTATAGTTTTCTGGAACTAATACAACATTGTCAGTCAACTATTTTTCAATTTTAAATAAAGTTTAAAAAAACAAAACACTTTAAAGACTGGCGAGTTTAATTAAAACTGTTTGGTACAAAGAGTCTTGTTAGTCATGAATTCTCTTAGTTTCCTTTATCTCAGAAAGTTTGTATTTTCCTTAAGGATATTTTTGTTGATACAGAAGCTACAGCTGACAGGTCTTTTCTTTCAGCCTTTGACCAATCTGTCACTTCCTTCTGTCCTGCGTGGTTTCTGCTGAAAAATCTGCTGTCCTTTGAGTTGCTATTCCTCCGTAAGTAAGGTTTTTTGTTCTTTTCTTTTCATGGATAATAGTATTTTTTTTAAGGTTTTGTTAATTTCTCTTGGTATGGATTTTGGGAGTGTATCAAATCTGGGATTCATTCAGCTTCTTGAGTCTATAGATTTTATGTTTTTTGCTAAACTTGGGAAAGAATTAGCCATCATTTCTTCAGGTATTCTTTCTGCCCCACTAGCTTTCACTTCTCCTTCCAGGACTCCAATAATTAAACATTTTGGATCTTCTGTTACTGTACTGTATGTAGGTCTTCAGTCTTTGTCTTTTTTTTTTTTTTTTTTTGCATTTTAGGGCCGCACCCAGCACATTGAGTTCCCAGGCTAGGGGTGGAATCGGTGCTGCAGATGCCGGCCTACACCCCAGCCACAGCCACGCCAGATCCAAGTTGCGTCTGTGACCCAGACCACAGCTCACAGCAACGCCGGATCCTTAACCCACTGAGCGAGGCCAGGGATCGAACCTGGATGCTAGTGAGATTCGTTTCTGCCGAGCCACAACGGCAACTCCTCTACCATTTTGTTTCCTCATTGTTTTTTTTTTCCCCCATTGTTCTGACTTGTGAATTCTGTTTGTTCACCAATGACATTCTGTGATCTACACTCTCCTACTGAATGCTTACAGCAAGTTTCTTTTATTTCTACAACTGTACTTTTAAATTACGTAATTTTTGGCTTCTTTTTTACAACTTTTTTTTTTGGCTTCTTTTTCATTTATTCCAGAGAAGCTGTAATCAAATTGATGTTATTTCAGGACGGCTACTTAAAAATCCTTAAGTAATTCCAACACATGTCATCGTCACAGTGACGTCAGGTGACAGTCTTTTCTCTTTCAAGTAGTCATTTTCCTGGCTTTTGATATGATGTTTGATTTTTAATCGTGTGTAGGACATTGTGGCTATCACGTTAGCAGGCTCTTGGTCTTATCCAAGCCTTTTATTTTAGCCAGCAATCACTCTGTTTAGGTCCAGCACTCAAAACCTAGTCTACTTTTGTGAGTGGTTTCAGTGACACCTTAGTTTTTACAGCCTTGGTCTTGAGGTTTTGGTACCTGCAGGACTTGCAGTGATACTTGCTGAGGGTACAGAAGGTGTTTCCCTAGTCTGGGCTGCCTGGCGACTTTAGGGGAAGGACCTCTCGGACCTGACAGGGAAGAGGAGGGCTAACTCTGGCTGCTTATTCTCAGTTAGGTTCTTAATTGAACCCCCTTTCTGGTGCTGCTGTGGTGGCCTCGTGTCACTGCTGAGAGTCTTACTGATGAAGAGGAGGAATGACCCCGCCTTAGCGGCCTCCTTTGCTAGTTTAGAGGCTGGGACACACCACACCCGGTTTGCTTCTATCTGTTAGGCAGGTGTTCACAAGATGCCCTGCCATTCTGTCTGTCCTCCAGCCCGGCACCTCTAGCCAATTCTTTCTTCTTCCCACTCTGCACGGGCCTCATGAGAGGAGGATTTAACTCTTGTAGCTGGTTCTTGTGCCTTTCCCAACCTGCTCCTACACCTGTTACTCACATTGTCCTCTCCCCCCTTCATTCTCCCAATTCCACAACAAACACGGTGCTGACATTTTTATTACTAATTATTTTCATAGCTGGCCCACACAGAGTGCTATGGAGGATATTTGCTTTCTTCAAAGGTTTCTGTTTTGCTTGGTTCTCTACATAGCTATTACTGATTTACTCCTGAACTCAGTGAAATTTAGCTTAATATGTCCGAACATATCAACGGGCTTCTTTCCTTTTTTATCCTAGAGATGCTCCTCTCCCTGCTGGACTTCAATCTGAGCTGGTGGTTTCCTGGCTCTTTTACACAGCTCCCGTCCTAGAACCTCCCACCACTACCACCACCCCTGCTGCCTTCACCCATTTCCTTTGTTGTCTCTTTAGTTCCTGAGGTTCCAGGTCTCTTATTTTGCTTGTTTATTGAAGCATACCTTCTGGGAGTTTTCTGAGAATGTAGATGTGAGATAGATGTTTTTTAGACAATTTTGTTCTTTGTAAATTTATTTTACTCTCACTTGTCCACATATGACCTTCTTGATGGAAAACTATTTTCCTTCAGAATTTCCCAAGTGTTGCCCATTGCCTCCAGCCTCTAGCAGTTCTCCTGGGAAATAAAACGGCGCTGTGATTCCTCTATTTGACATATAGGAGTATTAATCCTGTGAGATCTCTCTCTTATCTTTGTTTTGAAATTTTGCATTGCTACGCATTGATTTGGCATTGTGGTACAGGGCTGGATCTTGGTGGGCCGCTTTAATCTGCAAACTGTTTTACTTTCCCGGAAAAATGTCTAACATTTCATTGATACTCTCTTTCCTCTTGTGCCTCTCCTCTCACTTAGGGAACTAAGCTAGGATATAAGCTCTGAAACTAGGGTTTTATCCCAGAGTTTATCCCAGAGTGCCTAGAATACTGTCCTTCTAAGAATCCTGTGTGGATGAAGAAATCAACTTCCATTTGGCAGTTAAATCTTCTGGGTTTATCTTGAGAGCTGTTTTTCCTCTTCCACTGTACTAGTCATTTCTTCTTGCCCTACCCGCAGGCAGATTTCCCTAACTGATCTTCCCGCTTTCTTCTTTGTTTTGTCTGCTAATATAATATTCTTTTCAAGAGCCCTCCCCCTTTTTTTTTGGTAAACACTATGGCGGTCAGAGTTCTGACAGGAAACAGAATAATCTGCAAGTCTGCAGTCTATCTGGAATTGGATTTTATATATGGTATGAGGTAGAGGTCAAGATTGATTTTTTTCCACGTCTGTGTCTATGTGACATATCATTAATATGATCCCTCTGTTTCCACTGCATTGCAGTGTCATGTTTGTCATTAATCAAATGACTGGATATGTGTAGGACTCCTTGCTTGAGCAAATAGGGATTCTGCTTCATTGTTCTCTCGTCTGTTGTTGCACTGTTACCACTATTAATTACTCTGGTTTAATAAACAGCCATTATATTTGATAATGAAAGTCTCTAAATTTGTTCTTCGAGATAGCTTCAATCATATTGACCTTTTGGCATTTTCATTTAAGTCTGTACAATCAACGTGTCAAATTACATACATGCATGCAGATACACACACACAAGTACATCTGCAATAAAACTGCACAGAATTAAATGCACACACACACAGACACACACACACAAGTGACTACAGGTAAATATGGGGAAACTTGATCAATTTTATCTTGGGACTTGGTTTTCTTTCTTGCATGTATTGTATTTTCACACTATTACATAGTGTTTTAAAAATTTTGTATTTGTAGGAAAATACGTATAAATTGACAACCAACCAACCTTGACTCCATGTTTATACACGAAATAAGAAAACAATTGTTAATTACTTTGAATGATGAGAAATAAATTATAATGAAAAAGTTAGCATTTTAAAGAAAATCAAAAAGTTCTCAACATAAAAAAGCCAAAAAATGTAAATCCTAAAATGTCCCTTTTTTCCTCTCCTACCTCACAGTCAGGCTATGTAACAAAATTAAATAATGAATGAAATTGCTGTATAGACCTAGACTAATCCCGAGTAACAATTAATCCAAATGTTTCTGAATTACAGTTCTAGAACTGCAGAATATACCGCTGTCTCTCAGGTCTATTAAAAGTGTCCACCTGAGGTGTGAAGCATCATCTGTTGCCCACCGCAGGCGGAGAACACAAACGGACGACCCCTCCTAAACCAACACGTGTGTCAATGAGATGAATGACTATGCTGAAATTTACGTCAAAAAAATGCATACTCCTGGGCTCCACCCAAAGCTACCATATCAGTCCCTGTGGCTTTCGAAATAAACTGGGTAGTTAAGACAACGGAAAGGCACCCTCTTTGATTTCTGGAGGCCGCAGTGTTATTAGCAGCGCAGCCCGCCTTCTGGGGGCTCCAAGGGAATTTGCTCCTTGTCCCTTCCAGCTTCTGGTGGCTGTCAGCATTCCTTTACACATGGCAGCATCATGCTAGCCTCTGCCTGGTCACACCGCTGCTCTGCTCCTGTCTTCCCTGTATCTCTAACTAGTGCACCGATGGCACCGGGAGCCCACCTAGATGATCCAGGACCGTCTCATCGCCAGGTCCCCAATGTAATCTGCAAGAACCCTCTTTCCAGAGAAGGTAACACTCACAGATTCCGGGGACTCGATGGGGGATATCTTCTGGGGGTGGGAGGGGGCGCATTTTTCAGCCTAGCATAGCTACTGAGTCAGGATCTCTGGTTGTGGGAAATAGGAGTCTGTGTTCTTTGCATGCCATCAAATCTCATGCATAGTCAAATTTCAGAGCTACTGCACTAAATGTCAGGAAGGGGAACTCTCACAGTGCCAAGGCACTCACCCTACCTACTTAGGCACTGGTACAGGGGCTTCAGCAAGTTGGGGAGAAGTGGGCACAGCACACAGGCATCTAGGCCCTGCTGCAGTTCCAGGCACCAGGGGCAGGATGTGGACAGAGGGGCTGTGATGCAGGATCGGTCCGATCATGGTGGCAGGATGGAGTTGAAGAAGCAGGGCTGGGACAAAGGGAGTGTGGCATTAAAAACTAACAGCAGTCACGTGTCACCTTTCTCATGGCTGAGTAAGGTGGGATGGGCAACAGATACCAATAAGGCCTTCACAGAGGAATATACTCTGTGCCAGGGGAGAAAGAAAACACAGAAAGAGGGCAAAAGTAAACAACGGCAATTTCTAACAGAGTGACAGACAAAGGAGGGGAAATTCCAAAAAAAGCCACAGAAATGTATGTACACCTCTGAATTTTAACTGTCACCATATAGAGGACAATGGAAATGTTTTCATAGTATAACAGCAGGTTGGCAAATATTTTCGTTTTTTAAATATCTGCAATACTGTATTACGAGCTGTTAGTACTGGAGCCAATACACACACAACTAAGAGATTTTTTAATGCGTGGAGTTCCACTGTGGCTCAGCAGAAATTAACCCGACTTGTATCCGTGAGGTTTCAGGTTTGATCCCTGGCCTCGCTCAACGGGTTGCCACGCTGTAGGTCACAGATGTGGCTTGGATCCTGTGCTGCTGTGGCTGTAGCATAGGCCGGGAGCTGCAGCTCCAATTGGACCCCTAGCCTGGGAACTTCCATATGCTGCAGGTGCAGCCCTAAAAAGCAAAAAAAAAAGTTTTCTTAACAGGACATTTTACTAATAAAGATCTTGATTTGCTATTCATGGATTTTCCCAATAACTTTCTTGCTGTTTTACTTTTGAGACAACAGTTACAAGGTTACCTTCCTTCCACAGACGTTCATGGTGTATGATTTAGAAAGAATTTATAAAGCCATGTTGTTGATATGTCGAACAGAACCCCCAACCAGCCTGTTTCTAATATCAATTCCCTGCTTCTGGAGAGCTGTGGAAAGAAACAAAACACTTAGTAGGAGCAATATGCAGCTGGATCTAGGATCCTGAGACAGCAGCGGCATATCCCAGATCCCTTAGGAAAGCAACCACTTGTCCTGAAGAGCTTAGAAGACATTCGAAAGGAAGCTGACATGACCAAGGCCCTAAATACGCTGAACAGATAAGACCTCGAAATGTCCATGAATTATTTTTAACCATGTGAGTCAGCCTTAGTAACCGTCAACAACGTTACACAATTTTACTCAATAAAATGTAGAGTCCTCTCTTCCTGGTTCTAAGAACTGTCATTCATGTTAACGCGTTTTATTTTGTCTTTTCAGGGCCGCACCCGTGGCATATAGAGGTTCCCAGGCTAGGGGTTTAATAGGGCCCAAAGCAGAGCCATAGCAACGTGGGATCCGAGCCGCGTCTGCCACCCACACCACAGCTGACGGCAATGCCAGATCTTTAACTCACTGAGTGAGGTCAGGGATCGAACCCACATCCTCATGGTTCCTAACCGGATTCGCTTCTGCTGTGTCACGACAGGAACTCCTGTTAATGCTTTTTGAACCATTTATTTTCTCTATATTCAAAAAATCCATATAGCATTCAGAGCTCATGAGCAGAGAAACCCAGACGCTTTGAGAACACTCCCATGTGGGGCCCACGGTCCCGGCAACTGCCCCGGGTACCATGTTCATGCACGGCTCCCAGTCTCTTCCTGCTGCACTGGTGTGAGTGGCCTTGGTTCCTATGCAGTTCAGAGAAAAGGCAATACAGTGAAAGATAACAAAATGGAGAGCGCTGATGAAGCGATTTAATTTCATACGTGCATTGTTCATCAAATATTTCCTTCAGCTTAAATTCCAGTAAATCACTCAGTACTACCTCACACGTGAATTTTCAGTGTCAAACAACTGTCATGAAAGGCATTCGGAATGAAATCTTTATTCTGATTCCACGCTGACACATCAGCAGGAACTAGGACAGCAGTCTTGGGCAGTGGCACCTTGGCTGGGCAGCTCCCTTCTCTGGCCCCGAGTCCCCTATCCTCCATCTCTTCTCTGTCCTCAAAGAGCACCCTTTAATCTACAAAGGAAAATGCTCTGTCTCCTCTGCCTCTGACCCTAACGTGCCTGTACCTTACATGCTCATCTTCTC
Source organism: Phacochoerus africanus (assembly GCF_016906955.1). Classification (NCBI taxonomy): domain Eukaryota; kingdom Metazoa; phylum Chordata; class Mammalia; order Artiodactyla; family Suidae; genus Phacochoerus; species Phacochoerus africanus. The sequence goes on along the minus strand of NC_062548.1, from coordinate 4,347,212 downwards.
CTCCTTCTCTCCAGACTCCCTGGGAAAGAAGTCCCTGCTTTTTAACAGAGCTCCACGCCCCCTCAGCTCTTTAGGGACCCTGTGTCAGCTCCCTCCATCATCCACTTTATTTTTACTCTTTATTCCCTAAACTTAGGACACTGCTCAAGTCTTGTTCACCTTACACACCCACCCCTCCCTCAATCCGACACCATCTCCTTCGTGCCAACCTACGGAAATTAACTCCTAGTACACCTGCCTCCACGCCACTCGAATCCTCTACTCAGTCCTCATGCGCTGTGTTTCAGTGCCACTTCAGGAACTTGGTCCTGCCTGCATCCCTGATAATCTCTCTGTTGCCAATTCCATCAGACACCTTTAAGGACTGGGCTGATGGGAAATCTCTGGGCCGGCTGACCACACGAACTACTGCTTCCCTTAGGAAACATTCTCCTCCTTTGGCTTCCACAAAACTCCTCTCCGATTTTTTTCTACCTTTCTGGCTATTCCATTTCCGTTCAACTGGGCGGGGGGGTGGGGTGGGAGGGTGAATGAAAATAAACGAAGGAGAACCTAGTCAACAAGTCTCCTTGCTGCTTGGTATCTTTTGAGTTTAAATGGTAAATAGCTACCGTATATACTGCTTCCTCATGAAACATAAAACTGTGAGAAAATTATACGACAATATTCATCGAAAACATAATACTTAATAACTACATACTATTTCGTCCTAGGAATACAGCATGTTTTATTTGATGCTTTAGATAAAAACCAAATCTTGTCCAACCTATGACTAATACCATTCTTACAGCTCCCTCCTGGTGAGAGACACTGAAAGTGCCTTTGCCTCTCTTTCATCACTTGTACGGCAGTGGATTCATCCAATCGGCATATTCCTCAGCAAGAAGATTTTGGAAAGCATGACGCTGCAGCACAAAGCGCAAGGACTCCTTTCACCACACGTGAAATAAGCCATGTCGGGATCTATCTCTGTGTGCAGGGCCTACGCAGGAGATGACCCCAAACAGACCCTGGAAGTAGAGTGCTTGCCTTCACATCCCTCTGGAGGAGTGGCCAGGAGATGCCCTAGCCCAAAAGGTAGCAGGGCCTCACCTGGAGAGCCAACCCTAGGTAGCCCATGCCAGGAAGGAGGAGAAAGGCCTCCGTGAACTGAATGTCTCTGCATTATGTGAAAAAGGAAAAAAGGGGTTTCCTTCTTATGTTTAATAAATTACTTTCTTCACGGTGCTTACAGGTTACTGCTTTTGTAAAGCCACTGCACGAATATCCCAAATTTTCCCTTTTATACCCAGGGCCTTAAAAGTGTTAAGTTAGATCCCGATTAGTGGATTTGTTCACAGCTATAATCTCTCTTGTGCTTGCAGTTTTAGTCAGCAACCATCAAGAGTACCAGGTAACATTTGACATTTGAGTACAGAGAAATAACCTTTCCCATCTACTAAATCCTGCTTTTAAAAAGTCATTACCTTACTGAAAATGGGTGATGCTGGAGAAGAAATGTAATCATGTAACTATTTTAAAAGAATACTCATGGCATTTAAATTCAGAGGGGTGCCAGGTCAAGTCCGGCACTTGCCATGGAGCTCAGGGTGAACATCTGGAGGGAAGCACTCTGCTCTGCTCTGCGGGAGAACTGGAAGAACAGGTCTTCAGAGAGTCAGATACCGCTTAGGAGGAGATTTTCTGTGCCCAATTCTTGCATCTCCTCACGTCCAGAAAAACACTAAAATCCTTCATGGTGATGTCTGCTCCTTGTGCCTAGCAGTAACCTTCAGGAGATCAGCTACAAATTTTTATAAAAGGTGTGCCTGGCTGCATGCAGCTCCCCCTCACCTTTATCTTATCCTGACGGTCTCCCCCCACCCTCTTTTGGCACCTCCACCTGGTCTGTAGTTAGGGATAAAACAAAGAATGTCACAGTCATCTGCAAAAGCAGTCGCCTCCAAGGGTGAGAGCCAGTGAGTCCCCCCAGGCTGTGAAAAATCGGGATACTGGCCTTGACAGCTGAGGTGCATATCAAAGGAAGGATTTCAGAGAGCCCAGGCCTCTTCTCTTCCTGCCCTAGGTGGCAAAACCTATATAACCAAGCTCCCCCCTTACCACCTCTCAACAGTTTCTCAGGGCTACCTGAGATACTATTTCCTGGGCTCATGTCCTAATTTTGCCGAAATAAGGCAACTTTCAACCTCCAGGTTGTGCATTTTTTTTTAAGTCAACAGGGGAAAGAATGGTTTATTTATTGAAGGCATTACATGATAAAGTACTATCAAGAAAAAGGCTACAGCAAGGCCCCTATATTTCATCATCGATAAAAGTAAATTCTGGATGACTTAAAGATTTCCATATGAAAATTAACGTAATAACATCAAGACTGGAAGAATTCAGGAGCAAAATCATAGAACTAAGAAAGACAGGAAACCCACAACAATATAGGTAACTGTGGTAACACATTACTTATTTATTTTATAGCAAAAAATACCATAAACTACTTCAAAAATGTACAGATTAGTAAAAAAACAATGCTAAAATAAATGATCAAAGAGTTAATATCCATGATATAGAAAGCATTCCCATAAATTGTTTTAAAAAAGACAACTCAATGGAAAAAAAGACAAGTAACATAAAGAAGAAATTCACAGGAAACCAAAATGAAGCGGTCAGTTAAAAATGAAAAGATGTTCAACATCACCAATCGTCAAAAAATGACGCTTAAAGCAAATTTGTACCCATCAAATTAGGAAAAATTTAAATGAGTGATAAACACCTAGTACTGCTAAGGACTTGAGAAAATGAGTAAACTTGTAAGATACTTTTAGGACTATGGATTACTTGAGAAAGAAATCTAGCAATATCTACACAAAATTAAGTATACATAACCTGTGACCTGGCAGTCTCATTATTAGAACTCTTTTACAAATAAAAGCATTGCTACATAAGGATAAAGATACAGAAGCAAAGATGTTCATTATTCGCTATTTAAAATGGCCAATAATTGTTTGTAAAGCAATAGAAAATCTCACAAGAAACTGCTGAAATGTCTATCAACATAGAATGATTAAATAAACTGACCATTCGTACTGCAGATATTATATACTACAGTTAACTTTAAAGTAGGATGTTTATCTATTGTTCTGGAAGAATGAGAGGAAAAAGGCAATTTGCAGACTCATGTGACGGAATGATCCACTTACGCAGCACATAATTGCTATCGTGAGGTCCAATACATTTGAAATGCATACGGGCACATAATATCTAAGTACCTGTGTGTTTGCACTCGTATGAGCATCGAGAAAGATATGGAAAGATAAACCCTCTAATGTTCACACTAGCTGGGGCGAGGGAGAGAAGCTGAAGAGGAGGCTGCTGGGGTAAAATACTTAACTTTTCCTTCATAATGTAAATCACTTCAAATGTTACCATTATTTTACTTTTGTAATTAAAGAAAGTATTCAATGTAAAACTGTCTCCTTTAATGTAGTTAATATATAATATTTAATACATTAAAACAGATATAAATAATACTGAATTATAAACCTGCTGAGGAGAGAACACTTTTTAAATGAGATTTATTCTATCTGCATCCTCAAAGATGTTAATAAGATTTCAAGTTCAGAGCTCTATAACCTGTCACTTGCACAAAAAAGGGACCTAAAAGCCATCACACCAGATTCATTCATACTTCACATCACTTCATTAACTTTCCCTTCATGGAATTCATCTGTTCTTTTTTTCAAGTTTTTTCTTGAAAGCTGTTCTACTGATTACACGGTGTCTAAAAAGATGAGCCATGTAAAGACTTCTGAAAGTCTGAAAAAGAATTTGAAGAGAACTCACAGTAAAGCAATAATCTCATGAGCACCACTTGACGATAGAATTTAATATTCACAAACACTTGCAGCTAAAACAATACCCTGGATATTAACCTAATTCTATGCAATGCCATTGATTTAATATTAATTATTTCTTAGGGATTGAATTAAAATACAGTTTAATCTTGTTTGAAAACAAGTATTGCTTAAAATCATTGTTAGCTTGTTCTACAAATGCTACTTTATAGTACACTATCAAGAATCCACTGAAGAAGATTAAAGGCAGACATTGTAACTAGAGTTGAATGGATGTGAAATATTTAACTTGATCAAGTTTCTGAAAGTTGGTTGTTCTTACATTCTTTTTAAAAATCCTACTTTGAATGTAAGTCAAATAAAGCACTGATAGAGCAAATGTAGTTTTGTCAAGGACCACTGGACATTTTGCCAATTGTAAGATTGTATCCAATTTTCTGTAACTGTATGATAAAGACAGCAAATATTTTAAATTAGACAAACTTTGGTTTGCACCCTAATGCAAGTATTTCTTCATTTTGTGACTTTGACTAAGTCAATTTACTTCCATAAGCTTCATATTCTTCATGTACAAAACAGATAATATAACCTAATTAATGCATGGGGATCTAGAAAAAAATTGGAGATGGCACTCAAGAGTATCAAGCGCAGGGCAGGCTCATGAATTACAGTAACTGACAGTGATTGTTAGCAAAACTTAAGATTTACACCAAAGCTATTACAAATTCCAAAAGCAAAAATACACTCGAATACGCATAAATCATGTCTACATTGAACTGGCTGAAGTCCTTTACCCTAGGAAATATATTCTGACGTAATGTAACGGACAAACTTTATTTTAAAAGAATGTAATCATAAGGAGAGCTTCTTGACGTCCAGAGACCAAGGTGGAGCACACCCACGTCCTCCAACCTATTCCTCCTGCTGGGCACAGCTACAAACTCTGGGCATTACATATAAAACAATCATCAAAAGACAGAAAGGTGGAAAGAAGTATGACTGGTTAGGGACCTCAGAACCCAAAGAATGAGACTCGGCAGTATATACCTTGGGTTTATCTTTTTGCCTGTGCCAGGGCAGCTGCTGAAGAAGAGCGCAACTTAGAAAAATTCATGGGAGCAGACGAAAAGAACGGCAAGAAAAACGTGCTCTCTCTACACAAAGCACCAGGAAGGGCACACTCTAAAACCGAAAACTTGCAGACAATAAACACTCTACTCCAGCAAAACACCTGGGGAAAAAAACCATAAACCCCATTCCTGTAAGTGAAAGTCAAGCGGGCTGCCTACAAGGCCACCCTGGCCCATCCCCCCACCCCTCTGGGGTTCTATCAGAGGACACGCACTTGCATCCCCACTGGGCAGTGACGAATTCCACCCTCCCCAACCCCAACCGTCCCTTGTGCACATGGGGATCAGTGCTTTGTATAAGGTACCCCACCCCACCAATCGAGCTGGATACTGGCCTATCACAAAAGGAGGATGAAACCTGGACAGCAATCTGCTAACGGACTGCAGAACAGAAATATATGTAGAGAGAGGAGCACAGAAGTGGGATCATCTGAGGAGAACCAGCCGTGGACCATAAAAGTGGGTCCAGGTGTGGGTGGCCCACTTTTAAAAGAACTTTGAAAAACTACAGATTTCTCGTAAAAGCCATGGAGTTTTCCCACCCTTGGGTGGGGTACAGAGAGAGCCTTCCTTCTTCTTAGAACGACCTACTGCTATCATTACACGCGGAATTCACCCACTCATTCAACACATACGTATTTTTCTAAACATAGGGATACAAAGAAGAGTGAGAGAGAAAGGAGGAGGAGAAGGCAGTTTGGACACAGGAAAAGCAGAGCGGCACGAAGCGTCTGGGAAGGCGGCGGTGCCTGGGAGGCACCCCAGGGAAGAGAACAAGAACAGGCAGACCTTGCTGGCAGAAAGCTCAACACTGTAGGACCACCTGCTAGAGGGAGACCACCCAAGGGAAAAGCAGAGCGCTGGGGACTGGGCCCAGGAGGGATCAACCACCGCGTAAATAAGGACACACCTGGACGAAGGAGTCCTTCCCAGGGTAAAGGGCACGGGACAACAGCAGGGCGGGGTCAAGACTGCTGGGAAGGAAGGAGCACTAGAGTAATCCATCAGAGCGCGGGGGGGACGGGGACGGGGAGGCGGCACAGGACTCGCTCCTGAGTCTCTTTGCTCCTCGTCAGCATTCACTTCCTAACGCTCCTGTCCACACTAGCTCATTCCAATCCTTTTTCCAAGTGCAGCCATAGAGATTTTTGTCAGGACTGGTCTGCTCCTGGTTCCTCCTTTCCTTAACCCCCCAATGGGCCTCCTTTGCTCTGACAGCAGAGACACACCTCCCAGCACTCGGACCCTCGCATCTAACGCCTCAGAACCACCTGGACCTGACCTGCTGCTCACTGCTCCCGCCTCCCTGGCCTTCTCTAAGTGCCTCAGAGGCGAAGCGCGCTGGGTGCTCGCTCGCGCCAGGGACCCTGAGGGAGTCGTTCCCTCTCCTGCTCACTCTTCCCTACCTCTTCGGATTGCAGTGGAAGCAGCCCATCCTCAAGAAGACCTTTCTGGACCTCCAGCAGCGGCGACAATAAAATGTTCCTGCCTTTACAGCATCCACCACAGTGAGCATCTCTGGAGTGACTCCGTGTCTACCTCCCTCTCTCGAGAAGCAGCTTGCAGATACTGAATGATCTGGCTCACGAACCACATCCCAGGGCTCAGGGAGCACCCGGCATGTAGTAGGCTCTGGATAAGCACTCGTTGACCCAAACGAAAATGACACCCAGGAGCAAGGGCTCATGATCACTAGGGAGTACCTGCCCTGAAGCCAGAAACACCTAATACGATCTTTTGTTCATGAGCCATCTAAATAGTATTACATGAAGTACCATGGTATATAATGATAATGAATACTCTTTGGTTATTAAACCATTTCTGTGCATAGTCTTCTGCCTTCCGGACTTCAAGTCATGTTGGCAGATCATGTTCTGCTTAGCTTGAATTGAACTTGAAATTGTAATTATTTGCACTTTTTTTTTTTTAACTTACAATGGTGATATAACTAGCCCGATGACCTTAAATTTATAACAAAGAATCTAAAAAGCCATTATGTTCACGGACCAAAAATTAAAATAGAGGCACTATCTTCAAGGTCACTCAAAGCTGAGTTTAACAAATTCGGTTTCCCCTCGGCAATCACAAATGAACAAAGTAAGCACCCATCAAACTAGTATCAGGGCTTATGTGACTCCTATTTCTGCCAACTGTACGGGAAATATTTAAACTCTGTATTCATCTAGCACTATGGATTTTGTAACTAGTCATTATCTCCTTCATTAATAAGCAGTTAGTGATAAAATCAGATCACATCATCTGTGCAGTTAATTACAAGCCGGAAAATATTCAGGGTATACAAATTTTATTAGCATGGCTGACATCTGTCAACTATTTTGGTTAATTACTTCTGAATTTGGATTCTAGCCTTCAACTATTTGAAATTTAATACATTTGATATAAAGGGTTTTCAAGCTACCATTATTTCTGTTCAGTATTTTTGTCTTATTCCTATTCTAAAATTTTCAGAAATAAGTCGTCAGCTCTTATACTGACATAGTTTAAACTGTTAATTGGCAGAAAACTATCTACCGCATGATTCATTTTTTTGGTCAATGTTCATTAAATACTCTCAGCATTACCATACAGGACAGAAAATATTGTGAACTCTAAATTACATGTTAAGGATATTGCTCCACAACTTCACAGAGCAGGAAAAAGCATTTGGCTTTTTATTTTTATAGGTTGGATGTGGATAGGTCGGTTGGTTGCTGTGTAAGTAAACGTGGTTGCCAGCCCTCCTCTAATCTATAAGTCATTCGAGGGCAGCCTTCTTGGAAGAAATTAGTTTTGCACTGAAAGAGAAGGCTGACTGAGGTGAAAAGAAAACATCAAAAAAGAAAGAGGGAATTCAAGAGGTGAGCAGAACAAATAATTGACAGAAAGTAAAGCAAAAGCCGTTCACTGAACACACAGTTCACATTTGCACAGTAGTCAGTGGCAACGAGAACAGACAAAAGGAACGATAAAAAGTGGAAGAAATATATTATGCTAAAAACACACAATGTACCCAGCACACCAATCCCAGGTGTTTACTTTTAATCTCTCCATGCTACGATTAGACAATTTTCTGTATCCTGCAAAGAAAAGAGGCATAGAGATACCGACTCCCCAAATGTGCAAAGGCATAATGGTAATTTGAATCCAGGCAGGCTAACTTCATCCTCTCAACCACAACACTACCCTAGTTCCAAAGGATGTGTTCTCCGCGAGAGCAAAGTATAGGCCCACGGTCAATGACAATGAGGCTCTGACTCGTCCTTGAAGAACTGGTGCTTCCTTTGCAATGACCCATCACCCTTCCACTGTCATCTTCATGTAACTGAACAAGCAGGGCTGTGGGTAGCAGCTATGGTAGTGATAAACAGTCCCACTGCCCGAGTCAAAGCTTAGCATCATCACCATAATCAGCATTGCTGCAGAAAGATGTGAGGCCCCAATACGAAAGGGTATATTCTCTAAAAGGTATGGTTATCAAAATACCTGTTGGAACTGACCTCTTTCTTTCACAACTAGAATTATGTTGCTCCTATTAATAATGGCTTAGTACTTGTTGCATGTGTTCCTTTGCCATTCCTAAAGGAAATTCCCAAAGGGGCTAAGGGAGGATGTGAATATTCTTGGATCTCTGGCTTAAATGCCTCCCCATCTTACCCCAAATGCCCACCATCTGGTGTGGTTATCAGCAGGCTGAGGATATCTACTTACCATTGACTGCCATCTGTGGGACAAGGATGCTTGCGGAGGTCTTGAGGTTCATACTGAGTAAGACATCCAATATTTAGACGTGATTTTGTGGAGACACAGTCAAGCAGATCAAGCAAAAAGATCAACTCCCATACAAATCAAAACCACAATGAGCTGTCACCTCACCTTTGTCCAAATGGTCATCATTAACAAGTAACAGGTGATGGTGAGGAGGCAGAAAAAGGGAACCCTTATGCACCGTTGCTGGGAATGTAAACAGATGCAGCCGCTATGGAAAGCAGCAAAGTTCCTCAAAAAAATTTAAAAAATTAAAAATAGAACTATCACACCATCCAGCAACTCCACTCCTGGTTATTTATCCGAAGAAAATGGAAACACTAATTTGAAATGATATCTGTACCTCCACATCCGCTGAAGCACTACAACAGCCAAGACATGGAAGCAACCTAAATCCTTCAATAAGTAAATGAATAAAGAATGTAGCATTACTCATCCATTAAAAAAAAAAGAAATCTTGGCATCTGCAACAACTTGGATGGACCCAGAGAGCATTATGCTAAGTGAAATAAATCAGAGAAAGGTAAATACTATCCGATTTCAATGATACATGAAATCTGAAAATAAGACAAACATAATACAACAGAAAGAGTCACGCATACAGAGAACAAACAGGTGATTGCTGGGGAGGGGGAGGGAGATGAGAAAGTACAAACTTGCGGTTTTAAAATAAATGTCATGGGTATGAAATGTTTGGTGCAGGGACTATAGGCAATGATAATATACTTGTGTGGTGACATACGGTAACTAGACTTAGCGTGCTGATCGTTGTGAAATGGACAGAAATACCCAATCGCTGTGTTATGTATGAGGGACTATGTTATTTATATACGTAGTGCCATAGGTCAATTACACTTCAAAACAAACAAACGGGAGTTCCCGTCGTGGCGCAGTGGTTAACGAATCCGACTAGGAACCATGAGGTTGCGGGTTCGGTCCCTGCCCTTGCTCAGTGGGTTAAGGATCGGGCGTTGCCGTGAGCTGTGGTGTAGGTTGCAGACGCGGCTCGGATCCCGTGTTGCTGTGGCTCTGGCGTAGGCCAGTGGCTACAGCTCCGATTGGACCCCTAGCCTGGGAACCTCCATATGCCGCAAGTGCGGCCCAAGAAATAGCAAAAAGACAACAACAACAACAAAAAAAACAAACATCGAAAATGACACCAGATCCATGGTTATCAAAGGCGGGGGAAAGGGTTCCGGGGGGAGGGGAGTTGGAGGAAGGCAGTCAAAAGGTACAAACTTCCAGGTGTAAGTTAAGTACTAGGGATATAAGATAGAGCATGATAAATAGCATTAACATGCTGGATGTTATACATGAAAGTTCTTCGAGTAAATCCTAGCACGTCTAACCACAGGGAAAAAATATTTTTTCTATTTCTTAAATTTTGTACATATATGAAATGACAGATACTGACTAACCTTTTTGGCATCATTGCATAATGTATTAAGTCATTATCCTACACACCTTAAACTTACATAGTATTATATGTCAATTGAGTCTCAACAAAATGGGGGGGGGGGGAGAGACCACTTCCCAGCATCCTGTTTAATCTGTAAGGCACCCTAAGTATTCCTTTTGCTGTGTCTCCTGATCAGTGATCCACAGTAGTTTATTTTGTAAACCCAGGTAATAATTTTAAATTTCAGAAATCTAGAGACCCTGTTTATGGTTTGAAAGACACAATATTGTTAAGATGTCAATTCTCCCCACACTGATCTATAAATTCAATCAAATCTCAATCAAAATCCTAGCAGACCTCTGGGTAGAAAATGACAAGCTGATTCTAAAATTCACATGGGATAGTCAAAACAACTCTGGAAAAAGTACCAAAGAAGAACAAAGTTGGAAGGCTAATGAAGAATTATTACAGAACTACTATAATCAAAACACTGTATTTGGCATAAAAAGAGACAATGGATCACTTGAACAAAATAGAATCTCAAACAGAACCAGACTCGGGTGAACAAGTGATTTCCAAGAAACTGCAGAGGTAATACAGTAAAAAGAGCCTTGTCAACAAATGGTACTGGAAAAATACAGCAATTCATCCGTTACACCGTAATTCAAAGTGGATACACTTACAACTAAAAAAATTCTAAAATAAAAACTCAGAAAAAAATATTTGTGATCTTGAGTTAGTCGAACAGTTCTTAGAAATGATACCAAAAGCACAGTCTATAAGGGACACATTGGAAAACTGGACCACATTGAAATTAGAAACTTCTTCTCTTAAAAGACACTGTTAAGAATATGAAAAGGCAAGCCACAGACTAAAAGCGAGTTTCTGTAAAGTACACACCTGTTATACCTGCTTTCAAAATTCAACAAAGAAAACAACCCTGGAGCTCCCGTTGTGGCTCAGAGGACTAAGAACCCAACTAGTATCCATGAGGATGTGGGTTCAATACCTGGCCTCATTCAGTGGGTTAAGGACCTGGTGTTGCCACGAACTGTGGTGTAGGTCACAGACGCAGTTCGGATCTGGCGTTGCTGTGACTGTGGTGTAGGTGGGCAGCTGCAGCTCTGATTAGACCCCTAGCTCGGAAACTTCCACATGCCACAGCTGCAGCCCAAAAAAGAAAAAAGAAAACCCAATTTAAATTGGACAAAAGATTTGAACTGACATTTCACCAAAGATATATGGATAGCAAATGAGCACAAGAAGCTCAAAATCATTCGTCATTAGGGAAATACAAATTAAGACAACAATGAGATGTCTCTGCATACTTATTAAAATTGCTAAAATTAAAAAGACTGACCATACCAAGCATTGGCATGAATACAAAGAAACTGCAAGATGGTATAACCACTTTGGAAAGAGTGTCTTTACAAAGAACACTTACCACATGACCCCACCACTTCATTCCTATGTTTTAGTTTTTGCTTTTAAGGCTGCACTTGCGGTATATGGAAGTTCCCAGGCTAGGAGTCAAATTTGAGCTGCAGCTGCCGGCCTACATACAACCACAGCCACAGCAATGCCAGATCCGAGCCGCGTCTGCGACCTACACCACAGGTCATGGCAACACCGCATTCTTAACCCACTGAGCAAGGCCAGGGATTGAAGCCATATCCTCCTGGATACTAGTCTGGTTCATAACCTGCTGAGCCACAATGGGAACTCTCACGCCTATGTTTTGCCCAAGAAAAATGTGAACCTATAATAAACACTTATATACTGATGTTCATACAAGATAATAGCCCAAATCTGGAAATAATCCAAATATCCATCAACAGATGAATTGATAAATTGTGGCACATACATACAATGTAATACTTAACACGGCAATAAAAGGGAACAATGGATACACAAGCTAGATGAACCTCAAAATAATCGGTCCAGACAAAAGCCCTCCTGCATGCTTCATTTTATATCAAACTGTAAAAAACACAAACTAATCCACAGAGACAAAAGCAGATGGGTGACTGACAGATGATGGGGGCATTTGCAAAGAACCCGACAGGTGGATTACAACTCCACTCAATGAAATTTGAGGGGAGAGATCTATCTATCTGTGTGTATCTTGATTGTGGTGGTAATTTCATGACGTCTACATAGTAACACTTAGCAAATGGCATACTTTAAATATCTTTAGTTTGCTCTCTGTCAACGACACCTCGACAGAGTGGGAACTTTTGAAAAAAAAGTCCAGTATAGGTTAGTTTAGAAGTTAATTAATGGCCCATTCTGACCTACCTCAGATGCCTCCGACAGGAAAGGAAGTCTTCATGTGAGCATTTTTTTTCCTGTTTATTATTATTCAATGAACTTATCACATCTGTAGTTGTATAATGATCATCACAATCCAATTTCACAGGATTTCCATCCCACAACCCAAGCACATCCTCCTACCCCCAAACTGTCTCCTCCACAGACCAAAAAGCTTTTCAATTCTTGTGAACAATTTAAGCTGTGTTGGCCACTCTGTCTTCCTCTCACAAAGCCATTAGGTTTAAGTTATGATAAAACCAAATAATGTCTGAATGGAAAAGGTTCTTTTTCTGTTCTATAAGCAAATTCTGATAACTCACCCCAAATTTGGTCATTAAGAAATAAAGCGAAGGAGAAACATTATTTTTTCACCCCTCTGGAAAGTATTAACTAAGATAATACAGGACATTCCAGGTGATACTGAATTACCGGAGCATTCCTGTACGGATTCAGTATGAGTACTGATGTGCGGAATTTTACATTTTGCTTACACATGGGCGCGTAACTGATTGCTGTCCACTGAGTCAGTCATAGAAAAGCTTGATCACACCCCAAAGCAACTAAGATGAGTCTTGACTACTCGTCCACTGGTTTGCAAGGCTCGTCACAGTCGTCTCTAGTGGAACAGCAGGATCCAGAGCTTGCAGGCTCTTCATGTATAATTGTGCCTTGAGAAACATTAGCTTTATAGAATTTTTTTTTTTTTTGGTCTTTTCTATGGCCGCACCTGCGGCAAATGGAGATTCCCAGACTAGGGGTCTAATCGGAGCTATAGCTGCCAGCCTACACCACAGCCACAGAAACGCAGGATCCGAGCCGTGTGTGCAACCTACACCACAGCTCATGGCAACACTGGATCCTTAACCCACTGAGCGAGGCCAGGGATGGAACCTGCAACCTCATGGTTCCTCGTCAGAGTCGTTAACCACTGAGCCACGACTGGAACTCCAGCTTTATAGATTTTTAAGGAAGAAAGTGGCATACATTTTGGATGGAATGTTTACTCAGGGTAAATACAGTTTATCTTTAAAAAAAAAAATAAAAAAAACAAAAAAAACACGGGCTGTGGTGTGTGTAATCAGTTGTGGCTCAACTGAAAACTGCCATGAACTACGGACTCAAAAGGCTCAATAATAGAAAGGAGAAATGGGTCAGTGCCAATGAGGGAATCAGTGAAGAACACTTTCAGAACGGGGATATGTGGGTTGTGTGAAGTGAGGAGAGAAGATTATACAGGGACAGAGATTAAGAATTTAAGTGGGGAAACAAAAACATCCAAGAGGAGTGTTGGCAATGAAAAGGAGTGTGGGTTGTGTGAAGTGAGAAGAGAAGATTATATGGGGACAAAGATTAAGAATTTAAGTGGGGAAACAAAAACATCCAAGAGGAGTGTTGGCAACCAAGTGACAGGCCGGGAGTGGAACCCAGACACATCCTGGTCCAGAGCCAGACTCTTGACCACGACACCAAAACCAGCTCTCTTTCAGGCCTTCAGTGGCACGAGCACATGGGCTAGTGGCTTTCCTAAGAGACATTTCATGAGGCCTGCACTGCCTCTGTAGCTGACCACGTTACACAGACGACAGAGAGCACGGACACCCTCAGCTACAACAGGAAACACACGCATTTATGAAGCTTCTCTCGAATGGAAACCTGAGGGTCTAGAATATGCTGTGACTAGAGAAAGAGAAATTATTCAAAATATGTAACATTCTATCGTCTGTCTTTAAATGAAGCCATCAAATTTAGCTGGCAGTCAGATGACATAACTCTAAAATGATAACCCTCATTACATGTTTTGATGCAGAAGTCATATTCACTGAGAATATGAAGTAATGGTGGCATATACACCTGACTGGCAAATTTCTGACTTAAGTGTTAAATACGATGCATAAAATCAAAAGAATATAAAGACTAAACAATGCAGCACCTTAAAAGCATTGTGGGAAAAAGGAGGGTTTCAAAAGACCTGGAGGGTCGGGAGTTCCCACTACGCCTCAGCGGTACCAAACCCAACTAGTATCTATGAGGATGCAGGTTTGATTCCTGGCCCCGCTCAATGGGTTAAGGATCCAGCTTTGCCATGACCTGTAGTGTAGGTCACAGACATGGCTTGGATCTGGTGTTGCGTGGCTGTGGTGTAGGCCGGCAGCTGCAGCTCTGATTCAACCCCTAGCCTGGGAACTTCCATATGCTACAGGTATGGCCATAAAAAGAAAAAAAAAAACCTGGAAGGGAGGTTAGTTGCAAATATTAACTATGTGGCCTTGGATAATAATTATTCTAAGTCCATTTCTTTATCTGTATAATACAGAATAATTTCACTAGGCCTGACGATGTCCCAGGATTGAGACTATCAATCAAATGAGATCACGTACAAGAAACTCTAAGTCTGTCACACGTGTGAGTGGGTATTCTCAGTGTCATCACACTCTCTCTTCCAGCGCTGTCACCTAGGGGCTTTCTTCACTGTTAAGTGCCGGGACTACACAAGATGAACCTTCTCTTCAGCCAAAGCTTCTACAAAGCTATGCGAATAATTTTTGGTTCTACTTAATCATATCTAATTTTACTGCTGACATCTAATAGAGGATTATAGATTTCATAAGCATCCATATTTTTTTTCAAGTTTTGCTTTTCATATGCTATTAAACATTTGCGTTACTTATGCTAAATGATCCTTTTTAAAAAAAATCAAATTTCAGTCTTGAAAACAGTCACATTCATCTTTTATTCCACCTCGAAATCCACCTCTCAGTTCTGGGAAACAACAGTTTTGGGAGAGTGGTTTTTAATCATTTGTTACTTATAACTCAGGTTCTTAGAGTTATTTCTTGCATTGGAATACCTCCTTTCACCCCTGAAGGGCACTGAGCAAGAAAGGTGAAAGACTACAATAAAGCTTTCTGTATGGATTTTTAAGGATTGTATTAACTCTCTTGTAGTGTCATGAGATCGCTGAAAAAGAAAAGCAATGTCCATCCCTTTCCTGGATTGATGGAAGAGGGGCTGCTGCCCCTTGGATATCTAACCCAGGATTTGTGTGTGTGTATGACTGACATATTAGACATTCCAGGCTCTACGTTTTTTTAAAAAAATCTTTTTAGGGCCGCGCCTGCAGCATATGGAGGTTCCCAGGCTAGGGGTTGAATCGGAGCTAAAGCCACTGGCCTACACCACAGCCACAGCAAAGCCAGATCCTAACAGTGTCTGCGACCTATACCACAGTTCACGGCAACGCTAGATCCTTAATCCAATAAGCAAGGCCAGGGATCAAACCTGCGTCCTCATGGATCCTAGTCAGATTCCTTTCCGCTCATCCACGAACTCCAGCTCTACATTTTTCTTTTAATCAACAAATAATAATGAAGTAAAGATATACTTTCTATTGCCTATGCAGGTTCCTAGGGAGGGTAGATGAGTTTTTTTTAAAAAGTAGTCTAGCATCTTTCTGGCTTTTATTTGCAATTCTAGAGCATAGGTTTCAGGGAAAGAGGGAAGAAAATGGGCACAAAGACATTGTTCTAATTTCAATATTCTTCACAATTTAGTACTAATTACTTCTTTGAAGGTTCAATCATCTTCTAAATGTTATGCAATAAGATGAAAATATTATGTGGTTCATAGCCAAGAACATTAATAAAAGTATTTTCTAAAGTATAATCATTATTTTCATTTTCTATTTAAAATTTTTCATTTTTTATCATCTCAGTTGCCAAATTTCAATCTTCATTGATTAAAAACACAGCAGAACTCTTTGCATACAAATTTATTCAGGTTTGCAAACATTAAATCATCATTAGATTAGAATGACAAGCATGACAAAATTAGTACTTCAAAAGAGGTTCAGGGAAATATAAAACCTAAAATGTATTGAATTAGGCTTTAGATTGAACCCGTACAAGCTTAAGCTCAATGAAAACTAATATTGCACACTTTTTAATCAATTACCTTATAATCATCCTCCTAAATCCTTTAATTTACCAAGAAATCCTATCTAAAAAGTTTTTTGAAGTGAGACATAAAATACCACTGAAATGCAAATTGATCTAAACTCCCACTGAATCCATCACATGTCACCTCACTTCAACTCGTCACATTATTTTTTGTGAGTGAATGCAAAGTGTCCTCAGTGCTCAACAGTGTTGTAATTAAAATCTGTATTACACAGAAAATAAAACAACATGATTATTTGGAACCATTATGGAACTAACTCTTTACAGTAACTTAACACCCAAGTCGCATGATGCTTAAGTGCATTTACAACCTTAAACATAATTTAGACCTAATTTCCAAAGGTAACCTTTAGTGGAGAGCAAGAATCCTGCCTTTTTAAGTATTTCTAGTGGAAAGAAAGCCCTCTGTCTGTTTCACTACACAACCCTGTGGCTAACAAATGAATATAGGGGAGTGGGTCAGGCTAGAAATATAAGTTTGGGAGTAAACACCATAAATCCATGAGAAAAGATGGGGGCCCCTGGGAGTGAACACAGACAGAAGGGAGAAGAGAGGGAATCAGTCATAAGTAGCCAGGCGACACGGGGGTGGGGGGCGGTAAAACAGCAGAGGTTAGTTCCCCTTCAGTCCCTCTTTGAGCAGTAGCCCCCTCGGTGAATCATGGTCAGAACAGGTGCATTTGGAAATCACACTAGAAAAGATTTCTCATGCAGTCGGTCTTATGCTTAGTAATAGTTTCCTTTCCTCCCAGTCACTACCTTCCATAAAATAGTGAGAAAAAGAAAACACTTATGTCTATAAAACAGAGGCTTCTGTAAAAAATGAAGAATCACAAAAACAAGTGGACTGTATGTGAGAAATCTTT
Source organism: Phacochoerus africanus (assembly GCF_016906955.1). Taxonomy (NCBI): domain Eukaryota; kingdom Metazoa; phylum Chordata; class Mammalia; order Artiodactyla; family Suidae; genus Phacochoerus; species Phacochoerus africanus. The sequence goes on along the minus strand of NC_062548.1, from coordinate 4,329,938 downwards.
AATTCACATGAAGCCAAATAGCTTGGAACCCACTGATCAGAAAGAGAATTATGGAATTTGGCACTTTATTCTGTGGGACATGACTTCACATCTTATTAGTGGGATCCAGATTGAGACTTAACGATTACAAAAATTTTTCAAAAACGGATGCAGAATTTTAGCCCATCATCTTTCTTCCAGAAAAAACATGTCTAAAACAAGAGGGTATAAAATCAGCACTGCTATGAAATGGGTGGATTTGAATCCATATCTGTGTTCTCTGGGGGGCTGACATGCTAGGGGGTTGACCTGGAAGCAACAGGAGGCTCCACCAGGATGTGCTCCATTCCAACCCAGTGTCCAGCAGGGGTCATGCGTCCTGGGAAAGGCATCTAGAGGAGTAGTTGGACCATGTGTGTTGTGTCAGTTGACCTAGGCTGGAATCCCAGCTTGGACACTTAACCAAAAATGTGACCTTGGATGAGCTACTCAACATCTCTGAGCCAGAGTTGCCTCCATCTACGAAATGGAAACAATACTTTGGAGTCGTGGGGATTAAAATGGAGAGACATACGTGATCTTCCATAAATGGCAGCCCTAGTTTGGGGTTAAGCAAACTCCCTCAGGGTAAGTCCAAGGTGGCACTGCCAGGACACTCATTAACACAAACCTAACAAAGAGCAGACCTGAGTAAAAATTCCACCTCATATGCTTCTTCCCCAAGGGGAACAAAATGGAAACTCCCTCACAGGTCCCTAATGAAAGAAAAATCAGATTAACATATTCATCTGCACTAAATGAGTCTTTGCAAACATTGTTTCCTAATCTTTTCTTCATTATGCTGTCACTTTGACCTAGTAGGGGGAGCAGCACAACATGCCTACTTTCTAACTCTAGATTCCCAAAGAGAAAGATAATCCATCACGAAATGGGCCAAAATTAACAGCAAAAATAGTTTATAAGCAGGACCCACATGTATGGTTTTTGCCCCTTTTCTGTTATTCATTTATTGAACTTCCTTCAATAGGCTGCTTAAAAGGAACACTGCTTTTAAACTGTCAGATATGTGGAGTAACAATTCTTAACACTTCTTCAATGCACTGCGGTATTTATATGCAAAATAACCTATTCAACAAAAGTTAAACTTATTCATAAGTCACTAAGTACACAGGAAACTTTAAGGTAGAACTGTGTTTAAAGCATAAATTTTTGAAGTCAAATGCAGCATGCATGCAATCTGTAAGGCTGTCAAGCTTGTGATATATAAGCGCCATGTTAAAGATGAGATTTACAATAGTATCTTTTTTCCTGCTAAGCACTCACTATTGCTCTTAAAATTTTTCTGGGTCAGTTGAGCTGGAACAGCAAAAAGATTTCCAACATATTTGTATTTGAAGTTGGCCCCTAAAGGCTTCCACAGAAAAATTATGAGTTTTTTGGCCAAGCAATCTTTAATGTTGCAATTCACTCAGTCATTGGGCTGAAAAATTTCTTTCTGTTTAATATACACCTAAAGAAGAGGTAGAAAAAAAAAGATGAAGATAAACATGAAGATAAGCACGAAGATAGAGAAATAGAGGTGGTGGTGGGAGAGAGAGGCAGAGGGGAGTTTATCCATCAAATACCGTCATCGGAGAACTTGCCTTAGCTTCCTGAGAGAAAACAAACAGAAATCTAATCCAACCAACCCCTCCCTCCCAGGAATTGAAATCACTAAACCAAAAAACAACTTGAATGCACTTTTTGAGCTGTGACTATAAATCCATAATTGCAATAGCAAAACATGTGTAGGATCACAAAAGGCCACGAAATTTCTCTCTGGCTGAACATTCCCTTGAGGCCAGCTGAAACCAGAGACTGAAGCACTTACCCAGGTAACTCGGGCAAAAGGAGGCCGGTCTATCCCCCTGCCTTCCACCTACTTTCACGTGGACTCGCTGGCTTCTGTGCTGTCACATTTGGAACCATCTGGTCGGCATGAGTTATGCTGACTGGAATCTCTGGGGATATGTTTTGCAACCAAGATGAAATTTCGGGGAAACCTTCCTCTAAAATGAATGGAAAACTAGCTTTAACTCAGAAATGTCAACAATATAAAAGAACTCCTGAAGAGTCTAGTCACTGTTTTCTGTAAATGAGCATTTACAAGTTAGCAGTAACGTGCCAGGAATCTGTACAACAATGAGGCTCAGACACGGAGTTCTTTCTGGAAAACATGGTACAGCAACTTCATCTTCAGACTGGTTTGGGAGTCCCTCTTCTTTTTGTCTTTTTAGGGCCACACCTGCGGCACATGGAGGTTCCCAGGCTAAGGGTCGAATCAGAGCTGCAGCTGCCAGCCTGCACCACAGCCACAGCAAGGCCAGATCTGAGCCACATCTACGACCTACACCACAGCTCATGACAACGCCTGATCTGTAACCCACTGAGCAAGGCCAGGGATCGACCCTGCATCCTCATGGACACTAGTTGCGTTCTTAACCCTCTGAGCCGTAACGGGAACTCCCTGGGAGTCTCTTTTTGATGAGGAAAAATATTTTATCTTGGAGTTATAAGCAAATCACGTTACCCTATTTTTCTGGTGGGGGGGCCGGGGGGGACACTCCTTCAAAAGCAACTCAGATGCAAATGTCAGTCTGCTCCACAATCCAATCAAGCAACACCTTTCTGACACTTCAGGATGCCCTCTGGCCTGGGAAGGCAACAAACTTGGGTTCTTCCTAAGATTGGGGTACTTTCTGCCACTTAATCTCTGAACCTCAGTGCCTGCTCTATGTGAACCTGGCAAAATATACTTCCTACAGTAATATACTTTTAAATAACTAAGTCTGTTATGTAAGTTCAACATAAATATGTAACAAGCTACTCTTTATTTCTTCCTACTGCTTAATCCTTTGTTTACATGTCAGTTTTTGGGAGATTTTGCCCTCTACAGAATTAATTCACGAGTAGCTCTAAGACTGCCATAGTACAAATCAAACTTTGGGTACTGTCACATCCAAATTCCAGTAGCAGCAGGTAACGTGAAACTGCCGAGAGCCATTCCTGACTGGAGCATTGGGTCACCAGTGTGCGTGGGGGACTCAGCACCGGTCTCATAATGCCAAGAGCAATGTAATGATGCCCAGGCCAACTAGTTAGCCAAAACATGGCGGAACTGGCACGAATGTCATTCTCGTACTAGAAAAAATTCACCCTGAAATCTAAGGAATGAGAATATCTTGTTTACTGCTGCCTAAAAAACATTATTTTTAAGTATTTCACATGGGTTTACTCAGTTCTTATCATAACTCTATCAGAATATTTTTCTCACTCTATCCGACAGGTGTGGTTTTTTGTTTTTTTTTTGTTTTTTGTCTTTTTGCTATTTCTTGGGCTGCTCCCGCGGCATATGGAGGTTCCCAAGCTAGGGGTCCAATCGGAGCTGCAGCCACCGGCCTACGCCAGAGCCACAGCAACGCAGGATCCGAGCCGCGTCTGCAACCTACACCACAGCTCACGGCAACGCTGGATCCTTAACCCACTGAGCAAGGGCAGGGACCGAACCCGCAACCTCATGGTTCCTAGTCGGATTCGTTAACCACTGTGCCACGACGGGAACTCCCAGTGTGTTTTTTAAACTGGCATATATAAAGTTAACTTGTGTCAATTAATCACAATGTGTAAGACTGAGCAGAGGCTGGATCTTAAAAGAACTCTAGGGAGAATCTTTTTATAAACCATTACCTCCTCAATATGAAAAAAGTCACTCCTGATTTGTATAAAATCTTTCTTATTGCTCAGTTCGCACAAATCAAAATGTACCTACATCTCTATCAGGGAGATCCCATTTTACATATGAGGAAGTAGACGGAGGTTAATGTGCTTTTTCAAGGTCACAGAGCTAGTCAATTGCAAAATAGATTATCTCTAAGAGCTCCCAATTCCCAATCATCCCTGTAGTCCACTGGGCCATGCTGCTTCTCCTACTGAACTCGAAATAGATTACAAGATTACCATAAAAGTCTGACTGATTCTTCCATTCACCACTCCATGGACTGCCTTTGCAAGTACAATACTGAAAAACTGATTTGGCATTTACCTTTGATATTTTTCATTGCAATGAAGCTGCAAAGAACGTGCCTAAGAGGCACAGTCTTACTCAGAGACCAAACCAACAGGTGTGTCTTCAGACCACTCATCTAGACAATCAGCAGGCTATTAGGGTTCCGGTTAAGTAAAACTGGGACGTTTGTTTTAAGGTTCTTCCCTAGTGTTCAGATTAAGTCTGCTCCTGGTCCTTCTCCTATCACAGCTCTTTGGAAGCCTTTTAATTACTAGCAATATTCTAGAGGTGAATTTTAATTTGAAAATACAAAATATGGTGATAATTGTTTCCTTAGTTTAAAAGCAGCAAAAGACAGAAAGGCAGAAGCAAACAAGCCAAATACGATTAGAGCATAATGCACCACGTCAGGCACCCCCCATTCTCCTTCTGCTCCTGTTCAGTAGAGGACTGAGCCCCAGCAGCACTTGGGGCGGGGGGGGGGGGGGCAGGACTCAGCCCTCCAGCCCACAGACATCACATGGGTACCTACCTAGCGATGGAGGCTTAACTAGTGACAGACGCCTAACTTTTAGGGTGGACCAATCAAAGTCATTTTGTCTTTGAGATTCTGGAATCCAGTCTTAGAGACTCTGATTAGCATCTGCTCTCTGCTGAAACGGAGGAGATATAAAACCATGAGCCGTCAGGCAGGGCCTTGTGCTCAGAGGTCTAGAACAAGCCCATCAATGGAGAGAGAAGCAAGCCAACAAGCCAAGAAAAGCCTGCCTCCAGGGATCTTCAAGCCAGAGAGGCACAGCTAGAGAGAGACAGGCAGGCTAAGAGAGAAGCTCCTAAGTGCCTCACAGAGTTCCAGCCCCTGGTTCTTGGGAACCAGGCAATTCTGAATGTGAAAACACCCATCGCAGCCTTAGAATTAGTGTCTTTTTCGGTAGGCCAGAGTCTGTTTTTGATACTTGCTATCGAAAGAAGTTTAATTACTAGACATAGTCTAATACACAAAGCAATATATTAACACCACTTATGTGCTAAGAGAAATGGAAACTATTAGGTAACTTCCATTTATTCTCAAATTTAGAGCACCTGCAAAGTGACTCACTAGAAATGCTTTACTTATGAAAATACAGAAATGAAGACAGCTACCCTTACTGCAGAGGTAAACACCCGACAACTTAGCAGGGCTCCTATTCATCAACAGTGCTGCTGAAAGGAAGGAGCAGAATTCTCAGGTTCCTAAGCTGTACTTCAAAATGTATTCTCTTCTATAATAATAATGTACATTTTAAGTAGTACAAAAAGACACCTAAAAAGAAATAGATATAGATATTGAGATAGGCATATGAAATAGCGGTTTGCAGCATGGCCCAGGTAATAAAATCGCAATTTCAAACATTTCTAAAGAAACTGCATTCGGGGTTCCCTACAACAGGCTTAGTTCAAAATCAAAGGTGAGAGATACACTCCATAAATGTCTCACTTTTAATAATGTTTTAGCCTGGTATCTTCTTCTTAAGAGCTATGTGATATTTTAGAAGGAAACTGGGTTTAAATCTCTGTTTTACCACTTACTAGCCCTGGTAGTTAAGTTACTTTGAGCTGCAGCTTCCTTATCTCTGTGAGGCCTGCTAACACGATTTTTATGAGAATTACATATTAATAGGCCAAAGCCATGTGCAAGGCCTGGCATGACAGATGCACTAAATAACCTCTCTCTTTTTTCTCAGCCTTCATTTTTTCAGGCCTAGTATTAATCCTTTTAGTCCATTGCCACATCACGGCTCTCCTCTACCCCGAACAATTTCCGATGAGCCGCGTGGGAGGGACACCTCGGTTTGGGGGGCCAGCCTGTATCTCAGAATCACTCCGATTTAACCGTTTGATGTGGACGCCTGCCTCCAGCTGGTCCATGATGGAGCAGAGACGATGGGAAGCGATCCCCAAACCCCAGAAGCTGAAGGTGAGGTCGCTCTGCTTCCCCACCGACGCTGCTTACCTCCAACTTAACCAGGTACCTCCACTGCTAACTATTTACCCCACTTTGTTTCCACGCGACTATTAAGACGTTCCTTTCCTTCTCAGGGATTCTTCATTTGTTCTAGGCTGGACCCTCCTTCAACCTTGATTCATTCCAAGAAGCCAGCTCATGTGAGGTCAAGTGTGTCACGGCTTCCGGAAGCTTTTGTATGATCACTGCACAGTAATTCCTTTTTCAGACAAGCCCTGGCAACACTGCATGGTCAGGCCAGCTGAGAGACAGAGTCCCTACAGGACTACAGGCCTGATTAGAGACACAGACGACTTTCTGAAGACAATCCATTGTTTAGAACTACATTGTATTTTGACAGAAGCACAGGCAGACAGACTGCGCATTCTCACAGCATTAAAAGTCCAGAGACATTTAAAAAGTTCTGAGAATGGGTTTCTAATGCTTCTTAGCTATATGTCTGTCTAATCTGAAACTCAATTTCTTTGACTGGAGAATGACTGTAACACACAGGCAGCCCTTGCTTTGTGTGGTTCTACAATGCATACATTTCAGTTACCACATTTTAGTTAAATAACACCATTTGCTTAAAAACAAGGTTCAAATGTCAGTTACTGTAGTATATGAACCATGAAGACTTACATAAAGCACAAACTCCTATACTAGCTCTTCAATCCAGAAAGCACTACATGAGCAACAGATGTGCACCACGAGCCATGACCAATCAGCTCACATCTTTCAAGGCTGTTCATTCATACACAGACAGCAAAGTACATATAGCTGTTTTGCCTCCTTGGCTCCCCATGTTGAGCTCACTTGACATCTTACAAAAACTGGTAATCCAAAGAGGGTATTGGCTGAAAAAAGGATAAAAATGCAAAGAAACAGACAGTGATAAAACTGGAATTGAAATTTAAATCAAGCATAAATAGAGTTTACAGAGAAACATCTGACCATGGGAACAGTGGCACCACTGATGTTTGAAAGACTCCATGTGCAGCCACAGGGAGTAGAAGAAGCAGCTTAATGTCAATAAGCAAGAGGATGAAGAGGTCCTGAGCAAGCGATACCAGTGGAGACCTTCAGATGAAAGGAATTCCATGAGAAATTTCACTCAAAATAAAATACGGGAAGCTGATCCAAACTTAGAAAGGAGTAGGACAACCCCCCACGGCGTGCAGAGAAACGGTGACCCACCTGTTACACAAGATGGAGGGAGAACCATTCACACCGCTCTTGCTAAGTTTTTACGTCTCAACGTTTCTAAGGTTTCATGTTACAGTGCACTACATCAGTACTTTTTTCATTTCCCTGCACGTTTCTAACAGAGGCTAAGAGAGTTTTCAGTGCTTTAACAAAAATCTTTAAAGATCCTGAAACCACTGGAATGTTCCCCACTGGTTATTAAGATTGCTTTGCACGGCCCAGCTTGCCCCGTTGCGCATATGGTCCTGCACTGTCCAGCAAAGCGAGGATGCCTATATAACCTTTAGATAGCTGTAGCAAAAAAATAAATGATACGATGCTCATAATGCGTTTCTTGGGAATGAGGCTGGATTGGCAAGCAAAGGCTATATTCTGAAGAATCTTGCATGCTAAAGGTTGATTATCAATTCCTTCAGTATGACAGGGAACCACTGACAGGATGTGAGGGGAGTGGCAGGGCAAGATCTGCATTAACTGGTCATATTGAGGAGGACAGATTTGAGGAAAATTTTCTTTAAAGGAGTAGAGGAGTTAACAGGAGAGAGTAAGAGCTTCTAAACTAAGACTATGGCCCCCCAGGATGGAAAAACCATCTTCAAGATATATTTAAAGGTAGAACTGATCCAAGATGGTGACCGACTCAAGAGAAGAGTTGAGGATGGCTGCCTATGGCCAATCCAGGGTAATACTTCCTGCCATGTGTTGAATGCCATGTGCCAGCAACTGTCCTCGGGGCTTTCTATCTACTTATTAACTCAGTGAATCCTCCTAACAAACTTAGGAGGTTAGTTCTCTAGTTATCATTGTTTAGACAAAATAAAATGAGGCATGGAGAAGATCATCTCGCCTAGGACCACATATATAAGTGAAGCTGCTGGACTGGGGCCAGGCTGTCCAACTTCAGAGCCAATGAACCCATTCTCAATGCACTCCTCCAGTGGGTCACCTTCTTTTCATTCCTGCCCCCCAAACTGCACTTGGAGCCCTCTCTTGCTGTCACCCCTTCCTGCCAGGCTGCTTTCTTTCTTCCTGTCCTTCATCAAATGTTTATTAAGCACCTACTAAGTGACCAGCACGGTCCTTCTCTTTTACTGCAGTGAAGTTCCCTTTAAAACCAGCCAAGATGAGATGCTTATCTCAAGAACCCTTCATTCCGTGTTAACTGTTCAAATCATACGATGACATGGAACAAGATGATGATAAAAGGCCATTTATCTGAGAGAAAATAACACAATTTCACGAATTTTGCAACCTTCCACCTACAGGTTGCCACCTATAGCTCACAAATTTTTTTGAGGAGAAGAGTGTCCACGAAATTATTTTTTAACCCACCTGATTTTTAGCTTTCCCTTCCATGTAAGCTTCTACGTCTCCCACATTGTTTTTATAAAGACACATGTTCCTCAAGCAAAGCCTCTTGGGAAAGTGTGCTCCAAAAATCATGAGCTAACTTTTAAGACTTTCCTAGGACTTTAAAAGTTTTTCAGTCTGCAAATGATCTAAAAATGACTCGTTTTCTATCTACTGACTTCCCCTAACAAACAGCATGTTTTATCTTAAATACTTTAAAGCTATATATTTCGTTTTCCCACTCCCACCTAAACGGTGGATAGAGTTGCTTTGGTCAGTACCGCGAGTGGGATCCCCACTATGTAAATGTTTTCCACTCTGTTAACTGAGATTTTTACCGAGTTATGTGAGGGGTCCAGGTGAATTTTCAAATCACCTAACAAGAAAAACCAATCTATCACCAGTATTGCTATATTTTAGTTATTCAGTTTATGCCAAAATACAGAGAACTGGTAGAAAATGGTAATTTAAATGGATTACAAAAAAGATACTCAGAAATCAATCTCTGAATCATAGATTTATGTTCAATGGGAAGAACAGTCATTCAATTCTTGATTTATACCAGTCATTCATAAAAGTCTTCAACAGATAAGGGCCATAAATTTTCTCTCTGTAAAAGTGTAAATCACTGCCACAGGAGGCCTGTCTCCTCCAGATCACTCAGCTGCTGAGCAGCAGCTTAGGGGGAAAAAAGCAAAGGTAATTTTGAGTTCAGCAGTTCCTACAACTTTTCTACCATTTGCAAAAAAGCTGACAATTTTATGACTGTGAAAAATAAAAAGAGACACCTCAAAGTTTCGATACTTTTTCCACATAGAGGATGAAATAACTACATTAAATAATAAATAGTTGATTTAGCTCAAGAGTCTTAATCAGCAATGACTATTTCAAAAAATAAAACATTTTGTTTCTCACTTTAAATATCTTAGGTTTGACTGACTTTAAAGGGAAATTCATAGAAAACTAAACTGAACTGTGTATCAGGCATGCTAACAACAAAAGATTAAATTTTGACACAAAAATGAGACATACTCACAAATCTCCCTTTTTCTTTCCACAATACTAAAGTCTCCTGGCTACATCAGTATGAAAAGATTTCCTGAAACATCCCATATGGTTCATAAATCCCTTACATCTGAGGGTGGTCTCACTAGGTTTAAATGCTTGAGGACATGATTCTAGAGCAAAGACTTTTCTTAACACAGATATTTCTGAAAACATACTAGAAAACTATAGCAAGCTACTTTAGTTCGAGCATAAAATAATGTATCTTTTCACACTTTTGATCATTTCTAAAATTAAATTCATATGCATTTGCCAAGAATGAGCTGTTTATTGTTCAGAATATGCAGGGAGAAAAACAGTAACGGTTTTACTTATTTTTACTCTTATGAAAATATTAGAAAAATCTCACAAGAATTATAATTTTCAAAGCAAAGAAAATGATATGGTATCTGTCTGATCATTCGGTCCCTGGTTGCCCAAAAATGAAGATTCCTCACCCGCTCAGGAGTCAAGCAAAAGCAAATTCAAGTTAAGTTACTGAGTTCTCTAATACAATACCACCTAGAAATCTCCACTTCCTTTACATTTAAGATCCTCTGTATGAAAAATAAACATAAAAAAGTATAAAAAACAATTGACTCCATGATGCAAACACAGTTCAGGGTCTTGATCAATTGACTTCTTGTTCCTAAATTTATTGTTTTTATGTTCTCATTGCCAAAAAGAAAATCTATCTAATGAAAGCATAGAAACCTGCTTATCTCAAAAAATTCTCCCTGTTGAAGATTCAAGTAGCCCTGCTCTGTACCCCCTCTACTCAGCCAAACTGCTCAAAAGTTCATTATGCTTTTGACGGAAATCATGAAAATTAACTTTATATTCTCCTCTTCCTAAGGCAGAAAAGTCAGGTCTTGGTCCCTCAATAAAAATTTTATTCTTCTCTACCGTCTGATATAAGCCAAGCTAACTATACTGCCATAATAAAAATGCAAATTATTAGAATCATTTGTGCTTAAAATTTCTTATGGAAAGGATGACCGTTCTCACCAAGCAATTTATTCTTTTCTCTTTACAAGCGGCATTTACAATTGTTTCCTTTAACTCCTTACTGATAATGATCACTCCTAGACTTTTCAACTTAAGAGGAAATATTAAGAAAAAAGACTTTAAAAGTAAGGCATTTAGGAGTTCCCGTTGTGGTGCAGTGGAAATGAATCCGACTACGAACCATGAGGTTGCAGGTTTGATTCCTGGCCTCGCTCAGTGGTTAAGGATCCTGCGTTGCCGTGAGCTGTGGTGTAGGTTGCAGACACGGCTCAGATCTGGTGTTGCTGTGGCGTCGGCCGGCAGCAACAGCTCCAATTAGACCCCTAGCCTGGGAACCTCCATGTGCTGTGGATGCAGCTCTAAAAAGACAGAAGACATAAATAAATACATACATACATACATACATACATGCTAAGGTATCTAAAATATTTATGTATGCTTATTACACTTTTGCAAGTATTAAAAATTGGCCTGCCCATTAACACCCCTGAAAATATGCAGGGGTGTTAAACTAAAGTACTTAGCACAAGACCTGAAATAATTAATAGATGCTGTCTATTTTTACGCTTACTTTTGAAAGTCAGATCAATTGTTTCTGGTATTTTTTCCCTGGAACTAACAACTAATAGTCTATCATATCTGTATCATTTCTTCTCCCACTCCCCAAAAACCCCTCCCTTTCATCCCCTGGTCCCAGGTTTGGCCAGTGTAGATTTTTCAACTAACTAGAAACCCATGTGAACTCAGAGCTGTAGAAAAAAAGAATTTGACTTTTGTAGGATCTCCATTGTTATTAGTAAAAACTGGTTATGTTCTATAGTATTTTCCATGCAATAAATCCACTTAGCTTCACACCTACTAATAATTAGTTAGATTCAATTCAAGTTCCATTGGTTGCATACAAGCCATTATTTCTATTATAGTGTGTGAGTTTTTCACCTTTGATTGTGCCAATGTTTTCTCATTTTTTCTGAAAGGGTTAATAGTTAAAACAGCAGCATGTCTGCCAATATTAATACTTTAACCACCTCAGTATGTAGTTTGGCTCAGTATCAAATTCTTAAGTCCGATCTTCTTGCACTTGAATTTAACATCTTTTATTCTGACTAGACGCTTGCAGAATTTTCTGTTTTGAAATTCAGAAATCTCAGAAAAGACATACACACACATCTATTATGTGCCTGTTACTGTTGTTAATCAGGCTTTATGTTTTCTGATTTACTATTTGATTTCGAGCACCATGCAGTCTGCTATTTATTTCTCCAGTTCAGCAGCCACGCTTTACATCTCCAAGGACACTTTCCCATGATCAGATTCTTCCTTTTTTCTATCAGTCTCTTCTTTTGTAGATTTAGCACATTGAAAATTTCATTAAAAACTTAGTTAGCACATCGCAGCTTAGATGTTATTCCCGTAGCATCCAATGCAAATTCAAAACGCGGACCGAGGCTATCTAATTTTTATTTAGGCTAGTCATAAAAAACCAGGGAAGCTCTGTGCAGGGAAGGAAGTAGTTCTTAGATGCTACAGGGGAAGCTCAGCCACTCTGGAAATCTGAGGCTGACGGAATTGATAAGTTATCCTCAGAAGAACTTTGCTCACTTTTCACAACAGTCTCAAATGCCCAGAAATCAGAAAAGAAAGCTGCAGCGCCTAGAGCAGCTCTACTGCTTGAGGTGGGTGGAGATTCTCATCGGCTCACATCCGTCTCGAAGTGTGAGGAGGGGAACTGTCCTCTGACAACAGAATCCACGGTCAGGTGCAGAAGACCGCAGTCCCGACCAAGGACTAACGGAACGCCACCTCACTGCCTGGAAGCGCTCTTCAACTCCGGACACTCGTGCAAAGAACACAATATCCACCGATTTCATTCCATAATGTAATCAGTTTACATACAGTAGCTCCGTACACAAAAATTAAACTTCATACATCAAAACTAAAATATGAACATTTTTAGGTGCTCATGAAATATTTAGGCCAAAGGTTTTCTATCAGTAAGTAGCAAAAAGATGAAAACACACTTTTAAATGTTTTGGTAATAGTGAACATCACAATTATTTAGCAACAAACAGTAAATTTAACACAAATAACTAGGGTTGGAGTACAGAGAAGGACAATTGTTGTTTTAAAAAAAAAAAAATCAGGGCTTTACTCTTTCTCCTTTGGACTATCACTTAAACAACAACACAATAAAGGAATCTAAGTATCATCCTTAAATAAGAATTGTTCCTGAGTGATGGTAAATTATTCCACAAAGATTCCCTAAGTCAAATGAGTACAATGAGGTAACACTGAGATTCTCTGAAAACAGTCATTTATTATAATCCTACTTATTGCTGAGCCACATACCCGGCTCTGTCAAAGACAAAGTATACCACAAAATTAAGTACAACCTCCCCAAACATTTGCAGGGCTATGAAGAACTATGATAAAGCAGACACACAGACATACAAAATGCACAGGAGTAGTTCATTAACACCTAACTACTTAAGCATCTCTTCTACTTTAAGTAAAAGGGTCACTTCCCAATGCTCTGGAAGAAAAATTAATGAGAAAGGAAAAATGCAAAGAAAGGATCAGAAAGGTGTTGAAAACCTCTGAGCTGTAAAGTCTGCCCTGCTGCTGGCAATCCATCAGAGTGTGCAAAATAAATGCTACTTCATCTCACTTTTCACATGCTTTTAGGTTAAACACTATATTCAAATTCAGCAAGTCAAAAAAATAACAGGAAAATTTTAATGCTAATATGACAATACAGTTAATCCTGCTCTGATAGTATTACTAACCCTTTTAAATGTAAAGAGCACCAAACTGAATATGAAATAGCATTTTGTTTTGTTTTCACTCTAGGGCATTCTTTTTATTTGCAGTAACTAAAGAAGGCTCTCCAGTTTGCCACTGACAAAGAGGTTTGAGTGTCAGAGAAATATGTTAAATACCCATTGCTTCGGTGGCCCATTCACAACCCCTTTCTTATTAGCATCTACTTCTGAGTCGTAGGTACATCCCTAGGAGCTTTGCACGTTTTCCATTTTACTGATTTATCTTTGCTTTGCCACATTTTGTCCTTTTGATTGCGGAACTTCTAGGCAGGAATTAATACCAGGCCATGGCTGAGCTTAGTTTTTGTTCTTCAGAGTAAGCTGCTAATTCTTTTCTAATAGCATAGGGCATTTCTTGAACACTGGAAACCTCAGTACTTACAGCATACACTGAGGCTGCAACTTAGTAACAGATTATGTTCCAAAAATATACATGTAAAACAGTTACCAGACCTAGGAACCTACTTTGATTAACACTGGGAAGGGTGACTAGGATTCGTGACCAGCATTAAAAAATCAACTGAATCCACAATGATGCTGCTACTGCAAAATAATCATACTGACCAAATGACGGTGTCCAGAGAGCCCAAAGAGCAACTGCCCTGGGGGAGAGTGTGGAAGTCTCTGCGTTCATGTTCCTCTAGACACTCACACTGGCGGTCAAGAGGGAATAGGTGCCCAGCAAAAGGGGAAGAAAATGGGCAAGAGGATAGAGGCAGAAAAGGGAACAGCAGTCAATCCTAAGTCCTGACTTTATAAGCAGTGCCCTCAGAGCTGTGGAGCATTGCGGTAGGTAGGAACATGGGTTCTGACGCCAGAATGCCTGGGTTCAAACACCAATTAGCCCCCTTGGGCAAGTTACTCAGCTTCAGATTCCTGGTGGATAAACAGAGGTATAAGGGCAGCTTCTTCGTAGGGTTTGTTGTAAGGATTAAATGAGTGACTACTTACAAAGTGCTTAGAGCAGGTGACTTTCCGAAGTGTTGCATGTATGTGTTGTTATTGTGACTTTTCCTAAGCAGAGCAAACTGGGACTACGCACAGCACCGCTCGGGGGTCTGCCCATAGCGCTTCCCACAGTACAGTCTGGAAGAACTTGACCGTGAACATCCTCACAAGGCTTCTTCCATCACGTAAGCATTTTCAAATCATGTCATGCTTACGTGAAGAGTTGGTCTTCTAAGGTTCTGTTTCAAGTCCTATTGAGCACAGAGATGAAGGAGTACGTATTTTTCGGTGCCAGTGGTATTTAAAAAAATGACTGTACTTTTGTCTCAGTGATAAGCAGAGGGATGAGAAACATCTGGGTTACTCTTTGCTCTTCTGGAGCAGAATACTCTGAACTGCATGTCTGTGATTATTTGTACTGAAGTGAATATTTCATTCTATACACTATCCACTGAGAAAAAAAAAAATCTTAGTAGCATGTCTTGGGATCTATTTTTTATCCTATTGTTGTAATTAGGAGGATTCTGACAGTGTCTACTGAATTAGTAAAACTCAAGACAAGACGCTTTCAGTAGAGAAATCACTTGCAAGTGTTTCAATGTTTTATAGTGAGTAAAGTCTTGCTTTTCGTTTTAACATAATTCTGCAATCTCGCATCTTCCCTACCACTTCAAAATCATGCCTTCTGGAGCTCCCGTCGTGGCACAGCAGAAACAAATCAGACTAGGAACCATGAGGTTGTGGGTTTGATCCCTGGGCTCCCTCAGTGGGTTAAGGATCTGGCGTTGTCGTGAGCTGTGGTACAGGTCACAGACGCGGCTCGGATCCTGCATGGCTGTGGCATAGGCTGGCAGCTGTAGGTTCAATTGGTCTCCTAGCCTGGGAACCTCCATATGCCACAGCTGCGGCCCTAAAAAGCAAAATAAGGAAATAAATAAATGAAAGTTATGCCTTCTCAAATAACCAGTGACCTCCACTTGCCAAATCCATTAGCTACCTTTCAGACTCCGACTTAACATCCTGAGCAGTCCACGGCACTGTTGGATACTGCCATTTTGTTCACTCAAGCTATCTGTTAGGCATGGAAAATATGCCTGGCACTGAAAACCCAGGGCATTACAGCTTGAACAAGATCACCATTAAAGACAGAGAAGCAACAAGAAAATAAGTGTCTAAGTAAATACTTGATTACAAATGTGACAACTATTACTAACAAGCAATACAAAGGGCACTAGGTATATATACTTGGTGTATTTGCCTAATTATACTCAAGCCAGCCAGCCTGCAGAGTCAGAGAAGGTAGGATTTAGGGGAAAGCTTGAAAAGTCAGTAGGACTTGACCACATGAAGGAGCAAGAAGGGATTTAGGCAGAGAAAACAGCATACGCAAAGGACACAGGCCGAGAAAAGGTTGGTGGGCCTGGAAAACTAAAGGTCAAACTACAGGGAACAAAACAAGACAAAGTGTCATGAGAAGATGCTGGAGAGGTGGGCAGAGGACAGACCTGTTCCAGATTCTACTAGGTAGGTCCATCCATTTAAAAGGAAAATTGTACATATTCTCGCCCTGTTGCCAGCATTAGAACCTCCGTCTCCAGACACCGCGTTCACCATTCAGTGTTTCTTCTAAATACATGCATCTGCCCTTACTGAACTACTCTGCAAGAGAGTCACTAATTTTTAATTTTTAACTCACTTATTCTATATTTTTTTCTTGCATATTGTCGCAACTACAAAATGGGGCTGCACCTTAAAACCAATGGCCTCTTTTTTTTTTTTTTTTTTTAGTAAAACAGTAACAATGCATCTTTTTAATCAGTGGCATCTTAAATCCAATATAAAACTGTATATATATATAAAGATATACTATTCCTGTGTTGAGTAGGTATTTGTTGGGAAGAAGACTGTTTTCCTATTTTCACAAGTAAAATTAAAGTTTTCACCACCTACAAGCGCAACTATCGTCCATGTGATCCGTGAGGACCCCTTATGATTTTTAACTGCTTTTATGGGTTCAGATAGGTCAAATTGCTTCTAAATAGCTGAGTAAACTCCTCTTATGTCAAAACATTGGCTGAAGGTTCTGTGAGACGTTATTATTATTTGTTTGTTTGTTTTTAGGGCCTCACAGCATACAGAAGTTCCCAGGCTGAGGGTCCAATTGGAGCTGCAGTTCCTGGCCTACGCCACAGCCACAGAAATGCAGAATGCAAGGCGTCCTGGCGACCTACAGCACAGCTCCCAGCAACACAGGATACTTAAGCCACTGAGAGAGGCCGTGGATCAAACCTACATCCTCATGTATGCTAATTGGGTTTGTTACTGCTGAGCCACAAGGGGAACTCTGTGCGATGTAATTAAGGAAAAAGTTTCAACCATTGTCAAGAATGATGAACATCAAGAATATCACCATGATGGGGGTGGGGGCAATACGCCTTTCCTGGTTCTAACCACAGAGCACAACCACAAACAAATGACAGGCAGATAGGGATCTAAGCATGAGCATTAGCAGAGACTTGCTGCATACAATGCCCCCGTGGCTTCTGGTGAGGTGTGTTGGAGAGCACAGCTGAGGCCTAAGGTTAAATTGTGGCTCCCTCCGACCTTCCTCCCGACCTGATCCACAGAGATGGTCTTAACTGGCCCCCCTCCTCCCCCCAGGGAAGGGACCAGACGTGTGCAGATCAGGCTGAGTGCCGGAGCCAGCACCCTTGTGCTGCTCACTGTGAGGAGCAGACAGGGTGCAAGGAGTGCCTTCGACGAAGCCCTCAGTGAAAGACTCCAAACAGAGACATGAAGGCAAAGAAACGTCCCCTGTTGCCAAGCTCTGAACTTTCCAGTTTGCCTTTCTTTCTCCCGTGGGGAGAAGATAATCCAGAGCAAGGAGGCAGAGATCCTAGGTGGCAACAGGGCTCTCCTCTATCAATAAACACAGGGGGTGAAGCCCACACCTTCCTGAACGCAAAAATATGAGTAGCCCTACTTTCAAACCCGATCACAGACATCTTTCTTTCTACAATTACCTGGCTAAGCTGCGTAATTTGACACTTGATACAACAAAGCCGTTAAGATTGATAGGATACATAATCATTACCTTGACAATGAAGATAAAATCTACTGAGATATCATAAAATCCTCCGTATTTTAAAGGAGACAGCAATGACTTTTGCAGCAAAGATATCTTTTATCCTGCTTATTTGCACACACCATCTGCTTTATTAGCCTGTCGTGTCACACAGAACTGCTCTGGTAATTGCAGGCCTCATATTACGATAACTCCAGGGGACGATGAAGGTATGGAAGAGACAATAAGCAGAAAGGGAGAGGATGGCTAATTCATCTAGTCCTGCCCCACCTTCTTCCCCACCTAACTTAAGTGGCCTAGTATCACTGGCTTAGCCATTCAAAATACGTTTTTACGCTTATGGGCTAGGCATATTGGGTTAGACAATGGAGATAAAACAGTGAGGAAAATATGGCCCCTATTCTAAAGAAATTGACAGTCTTGTAATAGAAGTAATTTGCTAAATATATAGGAAGGAGAGCTGGCAGGGATTTTAAAGCTCAGAAGTAGGGATGCAGAGCAACCACTACAGGAATTGGTGAGTGTCCTTCGCATCCATTTTTACACTTTTGCATGTGGGTAACAATGTATAGTTATACTTTATGGTTTCCTTAAGTCATATAAATGATGTTATATCGTATCTATCACTCTTCAACTCATTTTTTTCACTGGATGTTATGTTCAATGGTTTTAAATCTATTCCTGCTGAGGGGGTCTGTGTGTGTACAGACATATTTTTCTGCTACACAGATAATCCTATACACACACACACACAGAGGCAACAGAGAGTCTTCCCCTATGGGACTATCATGCATTTTATATACCCTTCCTGACCAAGGTATATTTAGGTTCTAGCTACACCTAACATTAACCAATGCATCAGTGAACCTCCTATTACATACATATTTTTTGACACATACAAGTTTTTTTTCAGCCCACCTAATCTTTTAGATCTTTTGTTTCCTTTCTCAGTCAATGTGATAAATAAAGGATATAAAGGACTTTCTAAATAGCTAAAACGTATGTAATTTCCAACAATTAAGCACAGGTTACCACACAAGCCAACAATTCCATTCCTAGGCACATAACCAAGAGAAGTGAAAACATACATGCACACAAAAACATGTGCATGAATATTCTCAGCAGTATTATTTATAACATCCCAAAAGCAGGAGGTATCAAAAAGCAGATGTCCATCAACTCGCAAATAAAATGTGGAATGGTATATCCACACAAAGGAATATTACTCAGCAATAAAAAGGAGGAAAAGTACTGAGATGCTCCAACATTGATGAAACTTGCGAACATTATATTAAGTGAAAAAAGCCAGTCACAAAATGCCACACAGTGGATGATTCCATTTCTATGAAATATCCAGAATGGCAAATTCATAAAGATAGAAAGTACACTGGTAGATGCCAGGGACTGGGCAAGGGGGAGGGAGAATGGAGCATAATCTCCAGTCAGTATGGGATTCCTTTCTGAGGTGATGAAAACCATATGGAATTAGCCAGTGGTAATGTTAGCACAATGTGCATATGCTAAAAATCGCAGAACTATGTACTTTGAAATGGTCAGTTTTATTATCAATTACATCTCAAAAAATATTCAAAGCTGTACACTTTCCTAGGATATGAAATGTGCTTTGCACATCTTTGCATTCTCTAAAATATTTTGGATATAGTCGCTTCTCAATTTCTATTTCCTACATCACTATTACGGGCACCAGGAATATTATAGGCACTCATCCCTCCCAAGTTCATTGGAAACTTCATCTCTAGACTCTATCAGTTCTTATCTAATCTTTGCCTTTCAGTAAAATGAAATGGAGTCCTTATTAAAGAGGGTAGAGGTCCTATCATAAGTCAAATGAATGTTCATAGGGTGCCAGATTACAGTACTTGAGGAACAGTGTCTGAAAATCTACAAAGAAGGAACCCAGGAAGCTCAGTCAGGCTGGGTCACAGATCAGGAGTCCACACCCCTGCCTGGGGTCCTAAGCAGGGCTCCATAACCTTTCCACCACCACGCCTGCGCGCACGCACACACACACACACACAAGCTCAACTGCAGGAAAGCTTGTTATTATATTAAAAGAAATTTTACTTATTGGCAATTTACCTAGTCGGTTTTGTATTCTCTAAAATATACAAACAACTTCTACAATTCAACAGCAAGGAAGCCAACAACCCAATTGAAAAATGGGCAAAAGACCTGAATAGATATTTCTCCAAGGAAGATATACAGAGGGCCAACAAGTGCATGAAAAAATGCTCAGCATCACTGATTATTAAAGAAATGTGTTTTTGATTAATGTTGGGACAATACACCAATAAGTACACATCATTACTTCTGTCAGATAAATTTTTTGTAAATTTTTAACTATGACTCTCCATGGGGAATTTATTCATTCCTGTTACACTGAATAAGGACCTACTATGTGCTACTACTCTTGTTCCTACATGTGAACAAAGCTCCAGCCCCATCAAGCCCTATTAAGAGATATTAGACAAGTTAAATTGCAGAGTTCACAGCCTGTTGCTCTCAAAATATGGTCGAGTCAGCTCACAATTTTTTAACTGTGGAGAAAGCAGATACAGATAATCTGGGGAGAAATAGGAAGAATCAGTATGGATAAGAGTAATCACTGCATTAAAAGGGACCTGGTCCAGGTCACCATCAGCACAGTGTTCATTTCACAGCCGTGTATCGCATATCAGACCTGCCGAGAAACAACACAGATGCATGAGAGAGCTGAGTTTTGCAGCTAGATCTCTAATTAAGCTGATAAATGTCAGACACTGCTTGCTACTAGAATATTCTATTGATAAACCTTATGAATTGGAACGCGGAGAGGGAATCAGAACAATAAATCTAACTCCGAATTTTAGCTCCTGATTCATCTCTGGATCATGTATTTCTGTTTCTCATCATTGTAATCATAGTCAATTGTCTTTAGCGCCAAAGGGAAATAAATGCAATCTGTCACCAGAGAGTGACTCAGGCTGCCTTTTCTCAGGTCTCTCTCTCCTTGACCTCCGTGCAGCACCTGACA
This sequence comes from Phacochoerus africanus, assembly GCF_016906955.1. Classification (NCBI taxonomy): domain Eukaryota; kingdom Metazoa; phylum Chordata; class Mammalia; order Artiodactyla; family Suidae; genus Phacochoerus; species Phacochoerus africanus. The sequence goes on along the minus strand of NC_062548.1, from coordinate 4,309,433 downwards.
TCAGCCAACAGGTACTTTTGGAAACTCTCTCACCCCAAAACACAGAACTACATGACCTTCCTCTGCCCTCTGTGGATTTCCTCCACTTCTCTCTTTTATTCCTCTCCAGCAGTTCTCAAATGCCAGCAGTTCTTCATCTGCATCTTTCTGTAAAGATTTTCTCTCTTAAGGTGCTAACTCTTCTTAAAAAGTTTTCCTTACAGTGTTTTGAAAGGGCACTGTCCATCTAATACTCAAAGCAACTTTCTGTGAGTTAGGTATTTCGTCCCCTATATTTTTTCTACATCATGCAACCTCTGTTGAAGAGCTTATCTTCACAAAGGAAGGAGAGAAACAAATGAAGGTGGGAATAAGGTTCGACCCTGGGTTCAAATTCTTCTGCCCCTTACCAGCTTTGGGACTTCTGGCAATAGTTAAGTAGTTAAGCTGCTTGAACCACAGATCTCTCTTCTCTAAAGAAGTACAGTTGGCCCTTGGACAACTGGGTTTGAACTGCGTGGGTCCACTTGCACACAGATTTTTTTCAGTTAGTACACATGTATATTCGGTAAATATATTTTCTCTTCCTTCTCTTTTCTCTTCCTTATGACTCTTAAAACATTTTCTTCTCTAGCTTACTTTACTGTAATGACACAGTATTTAATACACACACAAAGTTTATGTGCTCATCGACTGCTGACATGAGTAAAACATCGTCAAAAGTAAGCTATTAGTGGTTACGAGGGGGGTGGCAAAAGTTTACACACAACTTTTTGACAGCACAGGGGGTCAGTTCTCCTCATCTCACCTTCTTCAAGTTGGTCAACTGTGTAATTATACATCTTTCCAAACAAATGTTGGGCCGAACTGTGATAATGGGTAACTCCCATTTAAATATTGGTTTTTATATGATTAAATACTGTTAAGCACTCTACCTGTAATTAACTCATTTAAACCTCACAAGACTACTACTCTCTTTACCCCTTTTGCCTACGAGGAAAGTGAGGCACAGGGCGCCTGTTTGTACAGAGTTCTTATCACAGCAGCTACAGGCACTGTGTAAACAGGGGTCGCTATGACGACTACCTCTAGGCTGTGATGCTCAAACATACCCCGCCTAACACATACCTTCATTCACCTATACCCCGCTAGAGCATTTCCACCTGGTGTCTCATCAACAGGTAAGAATGTCAAAAGTCGAACGGCACACACTCCCTTCCTCTCCTCCAGACCCGCTCCACACCAAGCCTGCTTCTCCGGGGCGCCTCCGCTACCAGCAGCTGCTCAGGGCTTACCTCACAGGCACCCCAGGCTCTGCTCTCCGGCTCTCAGTCCAGCTCAGGTTGAGTTTCTTCCTACTTATTCTCCTCCTCTTCTGTCCATGTCCACTTCCTTTACCCTATCCTGCCAGAACACTGGACTCTGGAGCCAAACTATACTGAATGGATGCTGTGGAGTAACTCCATGATGTACACAAAGTTTGAGGAAAACACAAAGCAGTGACACCTCAAAGCCCACCAAGCAAAGGATGTCTGAAAGGCAACAGAGGGGCAAGGGACACAACCAGACCATCTGACTGTACAGGCAACGGATGACAGAGGCGGGGCAAGTATGTAATCAAACTGTAATTGGCTCTCAGACTAACCATGGGTATCACTCAAACGGCCCCCAAGGCACAGAAAACAGAGACCAACCGGCGGAAAGGAGGGTGGAAGGCAGTGAAGATTAGTGAAGCCTCAGCAGGGCAAAAGAGTGGAGAACATCCACCCAATGTGAATGAAAAGCGCCCATTAATCACAAGGACAAGTGACAGTTTACATTACCTGGTTTTGTTTTTACGTCATGAAAAAGAAAGCTAACTCCTGTCTCAGGGGTGGGGAGGGAACAAAGCTAACCATGGGAATGCCCTTCTTACATGTTTCATTTCAGCGGCCAGACAAACCAGCACCATGGGCCTCCAGCCGTCAATAGGGCTGACAGAAGCACTTAAGCTAATTAACTAGCTAGGTCTTTAAAATGCAATGGGAATGGTACATCGGCACTGCGTAATTATTTCAAAACTGGAAACTAAATAAATATTGCAAAGCCTTGGTAAATAAAAGGCACTGCCACTCTATAATGCATTATTATCAAGTTTTAGTGAATATAGTTGAGTATGCAAAAGCAAATATAGCTCTAAACGCACGAGAAACGTATATTCAAATAAAAGGACTTTATTTAAATAGTTCCTAAATAGAGCCATCCATAGTACTGTCTGTCCAACATACCAAATATAAACAGTTAATTCAAGCATAGCTCAAATCAATAAGCTTATATAAACAGGTGCTTTAAAAGAATGATCAATTCAACATATAGGAAGCCAAGAGTAATTGGCTAAAAGCTCCTTGAATCACAAGATAAATGAGAAACTCAACTATATTATTTAAATACTATTTTCAGTAATTTTTCAAATGGTATGCTGTATGGAATTTGTTCATAACTTGCTTTAGAAGTAATAACCAGAGTGTATTTTTTTAAAATCAATAAAGCCAATGCTGAAAATTAAAGCCTGAGGATTAAGTAATAATAACAGAGAGGAAAAGTAACATTTTAGTCATGAAGTAAGTTTATTTTGAACCAAAAGCATGAACTCCAGCATTCTCCCAGTCTTCAGAGTACACTGGCCTTCAGCCAGGACGTCCTTTGTAGATTCTGTCTGTGCCTCCCGCCCCTGCCTAAACCTTCCTCCCAACAGCCATGGTGCTGGCTGGGGGCAGGACTACGGTGCCTCTTGTACCAAAGCCCAGCAGCACGCCCACCACGTGGCAGTCACTCAACGAGGCCTAGTTCAAGGATTTGTTACAACTCTATCTCCACCACAAAAGCAGGAACTCCTCCAAGGGAAGGGTCAATTCTTATGTAACCCTGTGTAGCCAATGCTAGAACAGTGCCTGACATACAATACGCACCTAAGCAATGTCTGCTAAATGAAGAATCTTCATTTTCCATTTATGGTACCCAGCTTGGAATTTTATAATGTAGGAAAACAGAGTATTATGATATATGTCACTCTCATAAGGCTCGCTTCCAAAACATAAATATGTATTAGAGAAGCCTGACTGCCCAATGTCACATTCTAGGATAAACTTATCTCTGTACATAAACACACTATCATTATATTTATTTTTCCTTCACTCATCTCCTTCACATCTTTTTTCTTTTTAGGGCCACACCTGTGGCATATGGAAGCGCTCAGGCTAGGGGTCGAATCAGAGCTGCAGCTGCCAGCCTCCACCACAGCCACAGCAACATGGGATCTGAGCTGTGACCTATGCCGCATTCTTGTGGCAATGCCAGATCCTTAACCCACTGAGCAAGGCCAGGGATCAAACCTGCATCCTCCTAGACACTATGTCGAGTTCTTAGCACTCTGAGCCACAATGTGAACTCCTGTTCTTTCATATATTTTATTCACAGATATTTAAGCAGATTTTTGAGACCAGTCGACCATGGCACTCACTGGTCACGAGAAACACCACTTAGGCGGATGCGAAAATCTGCGAAGGCTGGCATCGTCCAAGAGGCCTCACAGCAGCTTTGTTTTTCATCAGTTGTTGAAGGAACAAACGTTTGGTAATGGCTATCAGCAAAGATTATGCTGTTTGAAAATTCTTTCTGTGATCTACAAAATTGTTAATATGAAGTTCCAGGAAGCCCAGTGAATCCTGAGCAGTTGTGAACTAAGGCAGAAACCAAAGCCTCACTGTGAGGGCTTCTTCCACCCCCAGCATCGAGGCTGCGGAGAGCACTCCCCGTCTTTGTCCATGGTGTGTGGTCTTTGTTGGTTTTCGGTGTTCTGTTTTGCTACCTATTGCTGAGAGACAGAGCAGCTTCAGGGGAAAGGATAATCTCCGACCTTCCCTTTCGGAGTCAGGCCTCTGTGCCTCGCCGAGCCGGCAGTTCAGGGGCGCCCACAAAGACCTAAAACGTAGGAGAGGATGTTTTCTCCTTCAGTATCAAAGTCGAGTGCTGCCATTACAGATGCACCGTTTGCGCTGCTTCTACAAGACGGAAACTCCTTCTCCACTCACCAGTTAACTTTCTCAATTCATTTTGTGTCTATGTCCATGTTTGTATTCACGCACACATATACATCTCCTCAGGGATCTGAATGTGTTTATATATGGACACTATGTGTGGTTTCTCAGCCATTCAAAAAGCCCTTGACGAATGATCAGAGATCAGTATTTTCCCCTAAATACCTCTTCTCATGAAACACCTCCAAACACTAGGACACTGACCTAGCCTTGTTTAGTAACCTTGTTTGGATGGTGAAGCTAAATATTTTCAGTATGATGTTAACATTTCATCCAAAAAATGACCTACCAAGTAAGAAAACAAAATTCAGGTAGATTAATGAACTGGCCCAAAATTGAAGAAAAAAGGCAAGATTTGAACAAAGTCTGTCTCACTCCAGAGTATCTGATCTTGACAGTAATATACCATGGAAGTGCAGCTGGAGAGGAAAAAATAATCCAAGAAGTTTCCCTCAAGACACAAGCAGTGTAGAGAAGAGAAACGCATTTGCTACTTCAGCACAAATCCAGAGTTATTTACACTGTCTGCTCTATTGGAAAAGCTTTCCCAAGATCTTTCTACTATAGCTGTCTCTATACATAGTATCTATATATCTACATATAGCTATATCTATACATAATATAGTGGGGGTTTTCGTTTGTTTTTTACTATGCCCGCAGCATATACAAATTCCTGGGCCAGGGATCAAACCTGTGCCACAGTTGTAACCAGAGCCCCACCAGTTACAATGCCATACCCTTAACCCACTAAGCCATGAGGGAGGTCCTAGATTTTTTTTTAAGCCAAGAGTCCAATGTCATACACACATCCAAGTTCTATGCCAAGATAAGGATTAGATGATAATTGACTTAGTTCATATTTCAACGCATCAGCTTTTAAATGAGAGCAAAAAATCATTTGGATTCACTTGTTCTACATACTGATTAAAATTTTTAACATACAAAACCATACTGAGGAAGACGGGAAGAAATAAAATAAAAAACACTGGTGTTGACTTTCTTACAGGGTTGGCTACCCGGCCACGACCCTTGACTCTTCTTTATCAACCCTGCACTGTTTTGTTCAAGGATGCTTTTTTTTTTTTTTTTAATCTTTTGTCTGTTGTTGTTGTTGTTGCTATTTCTTGGGCCGCTCCCGCAGCAGATGGAGGTTCCCAGGCTAGGGGTCGAATCGGAGCTGTAGCCACCGGCCTACACCAGAGCCACAGCAACACGGGATCCGAGACGCGTCTGCAACCTACACCACAGCTCATGGCAACGCCAGATCGTTAACCCACTGAGCAAGGGCAGGGACCGAACCCGCAACCTCATGGTTCCTAGTCGGATTCGTTAACCACTGCGCCACGACGGGAACTCCAAGGATGCTTTCTTATAAGCACATCTGAGCATGTCACTCTCCTCTCAAAATCCTATGTTTACATATTATGCCAACATGGGGTAACCTCAAAAAATTTCAGAAGCAAAAGGCAGGTCAAACGGTCTAGGATGAGACTAAGGAAGTGTAGAGACAGTGAGGAATGGCGAGAGCGTGCACCTGGAAGGGCGTTTGATAGAGTGTTTCAGGATAAGCATTAAAACTAGCAGTCAGCCCAGGGGCCACCTGTTTCCAACTTGTGTGCTTATGTTGTACCATCGGTCCAGCTCTGTTTAGCAGCAGGCCTCTGCGTTCTCTGGATGTTCAAGTTTTACTACCAGGTACTGTACCCTTCCTTAGACCTTCAAGGTCCTATAACAGATGCCTGTACATTCACCAATGCCACACTTGCTTCCTTCAGAAAGTATTCCACAATTAAGGAAAGCTTTAAAATGGAGAGTTGGAACAGATCCTCTTTAATGAGGAGAATATTAAGACTTCTCAAAGTCACAAAGGTAGTTTGTAAGTAGGCCATAATCAGAACCCAGGTCTTCTATCGGTTAGTTCCATTTTTAAGGTCCAATTTCTTTTACACAGAATCTGACAGACAGACAATTCCTCTTATATAAAAGGCTCATTTGAATATTTTCATTTACTACTTAATACAAACATTAAAACCTCAATCTTATTGTATACATCACAGAAGGCAAAATTAACAAGTTGCATTATTATAAACTTCTGCCTTTGAAAGTACTCCAAAATAGCTTTTACATTCTTATCCAATCAAAACACATTTACTAAAACACCCATTACAGCAGCATTTAAAAGGATCCTATATTGTACCACTGGGCAGAAGTGACCCATTTACCAAGGCTGTGGTTGTTCTAACTCTGAAGTAACTGACCTCAGTCATGTAAAAACACTGACAAGAATCAACTGGCTTTCAGCCCAGGGAAGCTTTCAAAAGCATTTCAGCGTATTTAATAATTTTAATCATTTCAAACACTGACCCACTACTGTATCCTTAAAATAATGTCAAGCCTAAGGCAGACTAATCAGTTGTTGAAATAAACAAAGAAAATAATAGACTCCACTAATAAGAATGGTATTAATTCTCTATTACCTAAGATAGGTAGATATAAGTACACCCCCCACACACACACCATACTGCCTTAATTCAAAGTGGAAAATACTATTCCAGTAACCCCAGATGTGTAGTATTCCCACCCTCTGAGAGGACACCAGTGAGCAACCCATACAGAAACCGGTGACAGCGTCAGACTGTTTTAACAGAGAGTAACCAGTGGGTCGGTTTACATCAAGAACTGGTATGATACCGAGTCTCCCCTTTTTGTTATACTTGTGTTCTTCTCTATCTTCACTGAGACTCTTAGGTGTCACCTGTCACTTTGCTCATAACTGCAAGGAAATTTTTGTCTGAAGTCGGTATGCTGCTGCCTAAAGAACTGCTCCTTAAATTAGAACCCAAACACCTCTTTTTTAGTGGCATTTAGGAGTTAGCATCACAAATCTGTCAAAGGATCACAAGAATCATAATATTAAAATAATCTGTGGTAGGCAATAACTAAAAATTTTCCAGTATTAATTTCCTACCATTTGAAAGAAATAATCATTCATTTCTTTTATGGGGAAAAAAAGGTAAGACAAAATAAAATCACAAAACTTTAGACAGAGGGAATCTGAGATGTCTCCTTATCAGTAATGGAAAAAAGAAGAAAACAGAAAAGCTGGTTTATCTAATTTACAGTAAACCAGAATATGCATATTAAATCTCCATCAATCAGAAGCCATCGCATTTACATAAGAAAATAATTTTAATAGTAAATTTCCACAGTTGTAATAGAATCTACTATTGAGTTTAGAATAAAGTTTATATTAACTATAAGACTCAATAGTGTTGAAGCTTGAACACACTGGGTTTCTATTTTTAAGCTACACAAATAGTGAAGGGAAAATTGCAATCAAGAAGAAAAACAACATAGTGATCTATTTAAGCACCTCAAAATGTCATCATAAAATAGCCCACATTAAAAAAAAAGAAACTTCAAATTATTTGCCTTTCACAATGCATATTCTTGTTTCACTTGGAAAATTTAATTGTGTTTTGCGTGTGACCTTTAAAGCATCATTGTCACAGCTTGATGATAACATCCAAATAATTTCAATAAAACATCTACCACAGATGGGAAGTAATAAAATCATAATAGAAATACTCAAACTTTATAATGGTGTCTAGGAGAAATTTCTTTTCTAAAACTTAGTCTTTGCCACTTCAGAAATGAGTATTGTGCTGCCAAGTAAATTTCTTGGGAAGACACAATAAAAGCTATTCAAGTATTTCCCCCATTACTCTCTGAACAGCCAGACTTCACCATCCTTTATGTCTCATCAGTCAATTCTTCAGTCCTCATTAAATTCTTCCCTAGGAATCTCAATTAGGTCTTATACATATGCCCTGCCTACAGTACTGAGTGCAAGACACTAAGCCCGTGGAGCTCTATCTTCTTTAAGGTCTTTTTACATTTATTTTCTGCAAATGGCACCACTTTGACATTTATGATTCATGTAAAACCAACACCTCACCAGCCAGACTGACATCCATGAGGATAGAACCTAGTTTTCTAGTTCTTTATATTTCTCACAATAACTTGTACAAGGTGTACACATAGCAGGGATTTTTACTTCCTAACAGACTAAAGAAAGAAGACAGACACACAAATACATGAGAGCATCAATATCAACTCCTAACAAGTACCATGTACTGGTCTTCAAATCCAGATAATTAAATAACAATAAAATTGAATGGCCATGCATTTGTACAAATCCATTTGCTCTGATTTTGGCTAATACTGACTACTACCTTGTATTTTAAGTATGTGATATACTAAAGGGTAATTTTTATATTCTAAAACTAGTAGATGCAAAATCACTACAAACAGGCATATTCCCAAAGATCAGACAGGTAAACTAAGGCTCAGAGGAGCAATTTAACTGTCCGAAGTATAAGAAAGAAGTAAATCCAGAAATCAAAGTCAAGTCTTCACATCCCAGGTGGTTGGTTCAGGCTATCATGGCCATGAGCAGCCTTGCTATTTTCCCCAATAAACCATAAAATTACAATTTTCGATGGATTCCATACATGAAGAGGTCTGAGAGTACCTTCTGACTCTAATAATACTACCTCAACAAAGGTTTTCAGTAACATAAATTATCCAGTGCCAGGACTCCCATGAGAAAGGCTCTATGCTGGTACTTCAAAAAAGTCATTCTTTAAAACAAAAACTACATTTGTTTAAATTTTCACTTTCTTAGTTACCTTGACATTCTGATCCTGTCTTCATGATATCATGCTCAACTCATCTTAATGGCAGTTTGGGGTGTTCCCCCCCAAAAATCTTGATTATTCTAAAAGCTCTCCTGAATGCTTTTGCAAGTGGAGAACATCATGCTTTAAATGTGAATTTTAATCAGGGCAGAATTGTCTGTATATTTATGGAGCTCTTGCTGAAAGCCCTTGTGTATTTACGAAATCCCTCAGAGTACCCTTTGGTGCTAAGGGCGATGAGACTACAGATGGCGGCCAGGGACCTGGGGAGGGACCATGTGAGCGGGCCATTCATCTCAAAGCAGCTTGAGTGGCCGTCACTTCCTTCATCATTATCCTTGCCTTGTCCTAAACCTGGAGTTGGGGCTGCCTCAGCTTGGCCTGTGTGGGACTGGGCAGAGATATGTTCCCAAGGAATTCCTCTGCCATAAAAACGGCCTTGAAAGCCAAGGTCTAAGGTCTTTTATAAAACTCCACCATATAATAGATTTCCCCATCTCATGCGTTACTGTGAAAATAACCACAACCATAAAATGTTGTGTACATGATTTTAGTCATGTAATAAGACCCCATGAACCCAATCCTCGAAAATAAAACTGGCCCTTAGTTGTTAACATACATATCCTTATGTACCCCCATCCCACCTTTAGTTCTGCCCCCATTTGAGGAGCCACGATCTGGAATTGTTCATTTTTGTGTGATAAAGATATTACATATTTTTAATGTATTTATGTACGTAAATTTGTGTTCTTCTGTGTTGCTTATACATGTATAAACTAAGTAAATGCTGTTTGTAATATTCAGGCACTTACGGTTTCACTTGCTATTAAAATTCATCTATATGGGGGAGGCAGGTGGCAGAATTTCCAGGATAGTGGAGAGTAAGGACCTACGTAAATGCTCTCACCCAAAAGGACAATGAAAATCCTGGCACAATTATGAAAATAAAGTTTCCAAATTACAGAAATTAGCAAAAAACTAATAAGAGTAATTCAAGGATTACTATCCCAAGAAAATTGATGAAACCTGATTAGAAGAGCTGAGTTTACGACATTTTAATGTGGCCTGTTGTATCCCCCTCCTAAGCTCTGCAATGGCCTTAAAAACTAGCAACCTTGCAAACCAGTGCCTCCTTTTCCCAGTAACTGTGAAAACATGCAGCCCTGCAGCCCCTGAGTTTGGACCTCCTCAAAAAATACAATTCCCAGAGTACTGTCACTGCTTGACCTGTCTCAACTCCCTGGAAAACCCCCACTCACAAAACATTACCATTCTTTGATGTCAGAACTCACTGAGCAGGGAAGGCCCTGACCTAGAGTGTCTGTTAAAAGCAATGAGATCAACAGCCTACTTCAAATTAAAAATCATAGAGACCCAAAGTCAGACAGATTCAAAGCACTGCCAGAGAAAGACTATCAGCCAAGAATTTTACGTCTAGCAAAACCATCCCTCAATAAAGTTAATAATTTCAAAAATAAAAACTGAGAGATGTGTCACTAGTAGACCTTCTCTACGAGAAATAAAAAAAGAGTGTGCTTCAACCTACAATGAAATGAAACTAAATGGTAACTCGAATCCCAAACTGTATTTTGGAGGGATAGAAGGCATAATGCTTTTCTACTTGATTTGCAAGGCAACTGAATAAAGAAATAACGATAAAAATATTAACAGGTTTACAATGTATAAAGATGTAATTAGCACAAAGGTGAGGGAGGGCATGGAGCTACAAGTGGAACAAGATTCTGTGTACTAGTGAAATTATGCCAGGGTTAATACGAACTGGGTTGTTTTAAATTTAGATCTAAACTGTGATCCCAAGATAATAATTTTAAAAATAATAGAGGTGGGGGAAAAAAATCTACCTAACACAAAAGAAGGCAGTAACAGAGCAATGGATAAACCAGAGAGACACAAGATTTGTAGAAGGTAAATAAAATGAAATGGTAAGCATACATTTTACTTAATCAGGAACTACATAAATGTAAATGGATTAAACACCGAAATCAAAAAGCAGACTAACAGTATAGATTTTTACCTTTTTTTTTTTTTGTCTTTTTGCTATTTCTTTGGTCTGCTCCCGCGGCATATGGAGGTTCCCAGGCTTGGGGTCCAATCGGAGCTGTAGCCACCGGCCTACGCCAGAGCCACAGCAACAGGGGATCCAAGCTGCGTCTGCAACCTACATCACAGCTCACGGCAACGCCGGATCCTTAACCCACTGAGCAAGGGCAGGGACCAAACCCGCAACCACATGGTTCCTAGTCGGATTCGTGAACCACTGCGCCACGACGGGAACTCCTAGATTTTTAAAAATAAGTATGATTCAACTACATGCTATCTAAGTGACTCAACTTAGGTTCAAAGACACAAACTGAAAACAAAAGGATAAAGATGAATCATGCAAACAGTAATTCAGCAAAGTAGAGCTACACTAGTTATCAAACAAAATATGAAGACAAAAATTGCTACTAGAAAAAAGTAAAATTTTGTAATAAAAGGGTCCATTCAGCAGGAAAGATAACATTTATAAATATGTATGCACTTAATAATGGAGCCTCAAAATACATAAAAATAAAATTGACGAAAAGAAATAGAAATAGTCGAACATGCCAATACTGGAGAGAAACAAGCAGAAAGAAGTTCAATAAGGAAAGCCACGACAAGTAGCACTACCAACCAATTTACCTTAACAAACATCTATAGCACAACCCACTGAATGCCAAAAAAATAAGACATTCTTCTCAAGCACATACAGAACATTCCCCAAGATGAGCCACATGGCTAGGGTATTAAAAAATCATTAATAAATTTAAAAGGGTGGAAATTACACAGTGCATATGCACTAACCATAAGGAAGTTAGATATAAACCAAGAAAACTGGGAAACTGCACAAAATATTTGGAAATTAAACAACTTCTAAATAAACAATGGGAAAAAGAAAAATATACAAGGTTAATTGGCAAAGATTTTGAGCTCAGCAAAAATAACAACAAACCAAATCAAGATATATGAGACACAGCTAATGCAAGACTTAAGGGGAATTTTGAAGCATTAAATGCCTATATTAGTAAAGAAGAAAGATCTGAAACCAATCTAAGTATTTTTCCCCTTAAAAATGTGTGTGTGGGGAGGAAACAAGAGTTCCCACTGTGTTTCACTTGGTTACGAATCTGACTGCAGAAGCTTGGGTCACTGAGGAGGCACGGGTTTGACCCCCTAGCCCAGTGCAGGGAGTGAAAGGATCACAGCTGTAGCTTGGATTCAGACCCCGGCCTGGGAACTTCAATATGCCATGGGTACAGCCATTTCAAAAAAAGGAAAAGAAGAAGAAGGAAAACACATTCAAGGCAATCATAAAGAAGGAAATAAAGATGAGGGTGGAAATTAAGGGCGCAGCAAACAGAAAAACAATTGAAAAATAAATTTCCTAAGATAAATTTAAAAGACCAAAAACAAGTTATTTAAAAATAACAAAAGTGGAGTTCCCATCGTGGCTCAGTGGTTAACGAATCTGACTAGGAACCATGAGGTTGCAGGTTTGATCCCTGGCCTCGATCAGTGGATTAAGGATCTGGCATTGCCGTGAGCTGTGGTGTAGGTTGCAGACGCGGCTCGGGTCCCGAGTTGCTGTGGCTCTGGCGTAGGCCAGCATCTGCAGCTCAGATTCGACCCCTGGCCTGGGAACCTCCATATGCCACGGGAGCAGCCCTAGAAAAGACAAAAATAAAAAAAAAATTTCAAAAGTGACAAACCCTTAAGAACACCAATAGCAAGGAAAAAAGAAGAGAAAATACAGACCACAAAAATCGCCAATGCAAGATTACCTCTGACTTCTCAGACATTGAAAGGATTATGAGGAAATAGTACCAATGACTTTATGCCAACAAAACCAACAATTTAAGATGAGAAGGTAAAAATCACACAAACAGGGAGGGGACATGGGCTGATCTCTTTGGCTGTATCTTGTTGTACAATGTTGACACTGAAACCACGTCATCCTATTATGTAATTTAAAAACAAAATTAAACAAAAGGCAGTCAGTGAAACAAAATGAGCTAAACTGCACACCAAGTTGGTGGCATAACCACACAAAGAACAATCATTACTGCAAGTTACTTTAAAATGCTAATTTTTGACCACACATCTCCCCAAAGGGATAGATGAAGTGTGTTTGTGCACTGGACCCTCCGACAACACCGTGGGTGGGGATGTAAACTGGGGCAACCCCTGTGGAAAACAGCACGCAAGTCTCAGCCAACTAAAAACAGAACTAACGTAGGATCCAGCAATCCAAGTCCTGGGCGTGTATCCAGAGCAAAGCCTAACCCAAAAAGATGCACACAGCCTGGATGTTCACTACAGCACTGCCTACAGCAGCCCAAACACAGAAGCAACCTCAATATCCATCAACAGAGGGCCAGACATAGAAGATGTAGTACATGTCTACAATGACGACTCCCCCATAAATAACAACAAAATAATGCCATTTACAGCAACATGCAAGGACACAGGGATCATCATGTCAAGCAAGCCAGGCAGAGACAAACATTGTATGATACTACTTTTATGTGGAATCTAATAAAGAAATGATACAAAAGAACTCATTTGTAGGACAGAGACAGACTCAAAGATTTCGAGGTCAAACTTAGGGTTACCAAAAGGGAAACCACTGGTTGGGGGAAGGAACTGGGAGGATGGGATTATCATGTACACACTACTATATACAGGGTAGATAACTAACAAGGACATACTGCACAGGGAGGTCAACTCAATGTTCTGTAAAAACCTATATGGGAAAAAAGGATACATATATGTGTATAACCGATTCACTTTGCTGTAAACCTAAAGCTAATACAACACTGTAAATAACAGAATAAAATTTTTTAAAAAAAAACTTCCTACAAAACAACAACAATCAAAACAGTGTGGTACTGGCATGAAGAGAGACTACAGACCAACGGAACAGAACTGAGAGTCCAGAAATAAATCCATACCTCTACGGGAAATTTCATTTTGAAATTTTTTCATTTTCAATGAGAAAAGAACTGTCTCTCCAATAAATAGTGTTAGGATAACTGGATGTCCACATACAGAAGAATGAAGTTATTAGACCTTTCTCTCACATCACATACAAAAATTAAGTCAAATAAATATATTAACAACCTATATATATGGGCTAAAACCACAAAACTCTTAAAAGAAATCATAGGGGCAAATCGTCGTAACCTCAGAGGTGACAACAGATCCTTAGACATGACATCAAGACAACAAGAAACAACCAAAAAAACAGGAGTTCCCACTGTGGCGCCATGGGTTAAGAATCCAAATACCATGGCTCAAGTTTGACCTCCAGCCCAGCATAGTGGGTTAAAGGATCTGGTGCTGCTGCGGCTGTGTCATTGGTCATAGCTGTGGCTCGGATTCAGTCCCTAGCCTGGAAACTGCCACAGGTGCAGCCATAAAAAAAAGAAATTGGATGTTATCAAAATAGTTAAAATTTGTGCTTCGAAGTTAATTATCTAGAAAGTAAAAAAACCTACAGAATGGGAAAAAATATTTAAAAATACTATATCCAATTAGGATTTAATATCTAGAATATCTAAAGAACTAAACTCAACAATAGGACAAAAAAAAACCAATTGTTTTTTTCAAGGACCATCTATATTTCACTTATTTGCTTTAATTTATTTTACTGACATTCCACTGATTGACAATGTGTTAACTTCTGCTGTACAGCACAGTGGTTCAGTTATACGTATGCACATATATACACTACACACATTTTTCATACACTTTTCCATTATGATTTATTACAGAATATTGATTATAGTTTCCTGTGCTATATAGTGATATAGTGAGACCTTGTTGGTTACCATTCTCCTTTGTTTTTTTTTTTTGGCCCCACTCACAACATAAAGAAATTCTTGGGCCAGGATCAAACCCGCACCACAGCTGTAACCAGAGCCACAGCAGTAACAATGCTGGATCCTTAATCCACTGAGCCACAAGGAAACTCCTACTCACTCTATGAATAACAGTTTGCATCTCCTAATCCTAAACTTTCAATCCATCCCTCCCCTACCCCACCTTGGCAACCACAAGTCTGTTCTCTATGTCTTTGAGTCTGTTTCTGTTTCATAGATAAGTTCATTTGTGTCATATTTTAGATCCCACAGATAGGTGCTATCATAGGGTATTTGTCCTTCTCTGACTTCACTTAGTATGATAATCTCTAGGTCCATCCATGTTGCTACAAGTGGCATTATTTCGTTCTTTTCCTGTCTGAGTCTATTCACCCATCGGTGGACATTTCGGTTGTTTCCATGTCTTGGGTGTCGTGAACACTACTGCTCTGAACACAGGGGTGCATGCATCTTTTTGAATTATAGTTTTCTCCAGATATATGCCCAGGAGTGGAACTGCTGGATCATATGGCAACTTTCAGTTTTTTGAGGAATCTCCATACTATTTTCCATAAGGGCTACACCAGTTTATATTCCCACCAATAGCACAGGAGGACAAACAACTCAATTTTAAAATGGGTGAAGGGCCTGAGTACACTTTTCTCCAAATATACGTAAATGGTTGAAAAGCACATGAAATGATACTCAATATCATTAGTCATTAGGCAACCGCAAATCCAGTCACAACGAGATATCCCTTCACACCTACTAGAACAGCTATAGGGAAGGAACGATGGAAAGAAGGAAAGGGAAGAGAAAGAAAACAAGTGGAATGAATGCGGAGAAACTGCTAAACATACAATTACTACGTGACTGAACAACCTCACTTCTACGTACATACCCAAAATAGCTGAGAAGAGACTCGGACGTTTGGACACCAACACTCACCATGGATCATTAGCAGCAGTCAAAAGGTGATAATCACGTGTCAATCAATAAATAGATAAATACACAAAATGTGGTACATTCATTCAATGGAATATCCTTTAGCCAAAACAGGAATGAAATTCTGGCATGTGCTACAATATGAATGAATCCTGAAAACATTATGCTATGTCCAACCACAAAAGGACAAATACTGTATGATTCCATTAACTAGAATAGGCAAATTGGCAGAGACAGAAAATAGAGAAGAGATTGCCAGGGGTTGAGGGAGGAGGGAATGGTGAGTTATTGCTTAATGGCTATGAAGTTTCTGTTAGGAGTGACGAAAAAGTTCTGGGAATAGTGGTGATGGCTGCACAACACTGGGTGTAAATTAATGCCATTTAATTATACACTTAAAATGGTTAAGAGGACAAATTTTAATATATAGACTCTAATATATATCTTTTAAACATGTTCTATTTAGAACTTTTTTAAATAGTTCTTTAAAAAACTAACTACATCTTAACAAAAGATCACAAGATCCAACTTAAAGGGGCCTAACTGACCAAAAATGTGACAATCTGAGCATCAGTAAAAACTAATGACTGACATGGATATATAAAATATATCAAACATACAAAAATCCATAAATCACGAGTTCCTATCGTGGCTCAGTGGTTAACGAATCCAACTAGGAACCAGGAGGTTGCAGGTTCAGTGGATTAAGGATCTGTTGCTCTGAGCTGCGGTGTAGGTCGCAGACGCGGCTCAGATCCTGCACTGCTATGGCTCTGGTGTGAGCCGGCAGCTACAGCTCTGATTAGACCCCTAGCCTGGGAACCTCCATATGCCACGGGTGTAGCACCAGAAAAGGCAAAAAAAATTCCATAAATCAATAGCAATATTAAATTTCTTCAAATAGTTGGTCACCAGTAGAATTTGCTAGGGTACTGTGGTAGATTAAAGATGGCTGCAAATTCTTTCCTACTCCTCTTAAATCCAGACTGGCCTTAGTGACACTTGACCAAGAGAATGCCAAAGAATGAAATTCTGAGACATCAAGACATAAGCAGCTTTGCAGCTTACACCTGGGGCTCTTGGAACATTCTCCCCAGAAGTTTAGGTATTATGGAAGAAGCCCAACTACCGTGGGACCCCCATCAGCCTGAGGGGACAGGCTCTCTGATAAGTAGTCCCAAGTGAGCCTAGCCCACTAACCATCCCCTCCAAGGTGCCAGACCTGTGAGAAGAACCTGTCTGGGACTGTCCACATCAGCCCATCCACCAGTTAAACACCTTCTACTACATACAACAGGGCTGCCAGCCGAGCGCTCCGAAATCCCCAGCCTATCAAATAATGTTTAATAAAACAGTTGTTATTTTATGCCCCTTGAGTTTTGGGGTAATTTGTTATGCAGCAGTAGATAACCAAGCAGGCATCAGCTCATTACTCCGAACATGGATAAAGGAAAAAAAAAATCAAGCATTTATTCTGCCGTTGGTGTATAAACTATTTCAGGATAACTATTTAGCTGATGAGGGGTAAGTTCTATAAAGAATTGTAGCTAATAAAAGCACAAAGAATGACATCATTAGAAGTACACTGTTTTTCAAGCTCTAAGGAAATCATTAACAAAGGACACTAAAACCTCAGGTGGAAAGAAGGTTTTTAAGAGAAGGATCAGGCAACATTCCACTGGAATACACATAGCCCCCATATCCCCATACACGACAAATACACTGCAGGGAATAAAAAGAAGGAAGCCATTATACAACCCAAGAGACTTAAAGGATATAATCAAATGCAATGTAAGGACTTTTGTTTATATCCTAATTCAAAGAAACAAAGTGCAAAAAGCCATCTTTGGCCACAACCTGAGACTTGCGCATCAGATGACATTAAGGAATTACCAGTTGTTTCTTTAGGTCTGATGATAGAATAGTTACATTTAAAAACAGATACTTAGTGATGCAAAATGAAGTAGTAACAGGCAAAATGGTGTGATGATTTCTGGCCCTGCTTTAAAATTCTCCAGGAAAATAAAACAACACACTCTCCCCCTCAAATTCCTACAATTATAACAAGATTGCCAAAATGATGACAACTCTCAAAGCTGGATGGTGGGTACATGGGGTTCCTTATACTCTTCTCTTCAAGGAAGTTTGAAAATGTCTGCTATGAAAAATGTTTTAGGTGTTCAGTTATTGATTGGAACTGAATTCATGGGTTAATGCAGGGACAACTGCCATCTTTACAATATTGATACTTTCCCTTGCAAATATGGTACATCAGTGCATTTCTTTATGTCTCTGTGAAGGCTCTGCATATTTTTAAATTTAACTCCGGATAATATATATGTTCTACTGAATAGAGGATATTCTTTAAAAATATTTGTTTGTTAGGAGGACATATATTTTTTTAATAGTTTTTAAAACTCATATTGGGTACAATTACTTCCTTGTCGGAAGAAATATTTTATTCTACAACAGAAAAACTGAAAAGAAAAGGCACAACTTCACTTCATAGAAAGTACTTTAAAGCAAAATTTCCAGGGACAACTCCATTCCACAAAATGAGGCATCCGTTTGGTGCCAGCATTGCTATAAGCAATTGCTTACATTCAGAGAGCATCTCTAAGTCGTGCACAAGGAACAAAGGTCACATGGGATGCATATGACGGAGGAAAAGGGTGACAAGAAAGTCGTTTGAGGAGCTGACTTCTATCAAGTCTATCTGTTATTTCCCTGGCCAGCCCAGAGCCAAAATTACAAGAAACAAATTGCAGAAGACATGGCGCCACTTTATGCAACCTTCCTTCTAGTACTTTCTTTTTCCTTCTCAGTTTGATATACAGTTTGATTTTGTGTTCAAGGTCTTTTCACTCCATTCTCAATCTCACCTGGTGCAAAAGGTTTAAGAATTACCCAAGGAAACCTATCTTAACTTAAACTTCCAAAATTCCCCATTTGGGCAACAGCCATAGTAGGCACTGCCTCTGTGAACAGGGACATTTTCTATTGGGTTTTTAATTTCCTCGACTCCCATATCTAAGTTTTACTTGTTAGAAGATGGATTCATTTCCTAAGGCTACCATACCACCACCACAAACTGGGTGGCTTAAAACACCAGTTCTGGAGGCCAGAGTCCAAGATGAAGACTGTCAGCCGGGCTGGTTCCCTCTTGGGGGCTCGGAGGGAGAATGTGCTCCCTCCTGTCTCCTAGCTCCTGGTGGTTGCCAACCATCCTTGGTGTTTCTTGGCATGCGGCTGCCCAACTTCTATCACTGCTTCTGTCTTCACCTGTTTTCCTGTGTGTCCCTGTTGTCCAAATTGCCCTCATCGTGTAAGGACACCAGTCACTGGACTGTGACCCACCTCATGCTGTATGGCCTTATCTGAGCTTGATTATATTTGCCAAGACTCTATTTCCAGATAAGGTGACACCGACAGGTCCCGGGGTAAACATGAATTTGGGGCCGGGGGCAGGGGAACGCTATTCAACCTAAGTACAAGAGACAAAAACGTGCCAAAATAAGAGAAGGTGTAGTTCTTATATACCGGCTTAGATTCCTAATTAGCTCAGTACCGTTATGGTCAGTAGTAAATATTTTGAAGGCTGATGAGCAGATTCAAATCCTTATATATATGACCTGTGTGACCCTGCAAATAAACAAACATGGTCCTTTATAGCCTTGCTGTTCAAAGTGGGATCTCTAGAGCAGGCTGTCAGAAACTCTGGGGCACACACTGAAGCGCCAGTCCAAAGGCAGAATTTTTTCTCACATTTTACCATAAGCAGCAAGAAGATACCAAACAGCTCCTTTAACAATGTGCTTGGAAACGTCCTCAGCAAGATGCTCAACTTCATCACCTAGATGTTCTGCTTTCCATAAACCTGCAGAACATAATCCCGCTAAGCCTTCTGCTGCTGTGTGACAAGAACCTGCTTCCCCCAGCTTCCAGGAACAAGCCTCTCATTTTCTTCTGTGCTCTCAGCAGCAGAGCCTCGACCATCCACGTCTACCAACAATCTGGTCAAAGGGACCTACGCTTTTTCAGCCATGCACCTCAAAATTCAACCCCCCACCACTGACCACTGCCAGGGACCACTCCCACCCCTGGGGAGCAGTGGGAGGAGACAATCAGCCCCCATCTGCACCGAGGAGGTGAAAGCCCTCTAGAGCCATCTTAGTGGGGGTTAAAGGGGCTCTTTGCCTTGTGAAGCTTTAAAAGGACAGCTAGAAAACCTCGGGTGGTGACCCTAATTCAAAGCTACAACACACGCAGGTGCCCAGGCTCGGGGTATGCACAGGGGCTGAAATCGGCCTGAGCACCACACACCCTGGCTGTGGCTTGTTCAGTCTGGAAGGGAGGCGTGCGCCTACAGGGGGCACCTCCTTATAACCTACCAGCCCAGAGGGAATGGAGGTTCAACAGGACAACCTTTTGAGAAACACAGAACGCACTCGTGTGAAAGCAGCGGTCCCCAAGAACTGGAGAAGAATATGCCATGGTCCTCAAGTCAGAAATGCCGCACTCCTGGCTCACAGGACACTCTGGCTCCTCTTCCCCTCCTTACTCTCCAGTACTCAGCAGACGTCCTGACACCAATTAGGATATCTGGTCTCTCTTCCTGGACCAAAGTATTAAGAGGGACCAGCACCCATTATCCCAAAAGATAAACATGGTGGGAGCAGCTGTAATCAGCAGAAAGCCTCAAAGGAACTGAGGTCCTGGGACTGACTCTAGGCCACCGGGTCCAGGGCCAAACCTACAGAACCTGAACTGGAAGGTCTGAGCTTGATTCTCATCAGAAAAGTGGTGTTGTCTTACAAATGGTGAACAAGTTGACTGGATTTAATTCCTGAAGGAACATGTTTACATCAAAAGAGTTCAGTTATAGAGGGGAAAAAAAAACCCTCAACAGAGAGCAGGCAAGAGAACCTGAACACCATGAAAAACCTAAGAAAAACTAGACACATTCCACATTTTTTTAACCCTGAACAAAAATATATAAAGAAATGTGGGCAGGTTTTGAAAATATCACAAAAGTCTATGTCACAAAGCTATATAAAACTAAATCATGTCCTGACAAAACCTTAACCCTTCACTCTAACCCTTTTAAAAGGAGAAATTTTGTTTTGCCTAAAGTGATAATGCCTCGTAGCCAAAACTATAATCTGCATGCTATTAAAACCATCACCAAAAAACCCCAATACATTTATAATACATATGATACAAAACCGATTGTTTCTCATCTTCAAATATCATTAACATTATACCACACAATGTTATAATGTGGCTGGATGCTAATGCACAAAAGAAGCCTTACCTGTACCATCATGCATTTCCTTAAATTATCAATATAATTTCACGAGTGGCTCCACTATTTCCTATTGTTACCTCACAATCTGTCAAAAGAAATATTTTCCCAGTGTTCATTTGATTAATATTACTGGTTAGTGAAAATCTGTAACATTTTTACCACAGCTTCCTTCACGTGGGGAAAGAGAGATTCATGCAGAGAGTAAAGAGAAAGCCCATTTATTTTGACACAAATACTATTAAAGAATCTTACAGAAGTACTACCAAGCAAGAGCTTCACCAGTTATAAGGTACTAAAATAATAGATGTGGAAAGCTACCCAAGCAAATGCAAACTGGTTTCAAATAAATTTTAAAATTCAGACTCACAAAATGTTGTAGCGCCTCACCGACATCCACAGAATGCGATCTTCAACTCAGCCCACTAACAACTTGCAATAAAATGGGGCAGTGATGAGGATTCTGAAGAACAAGGTGAGAAAAGGCCTACAAGAGGCACACATATGTGGCAACAGTGTTTACGTGGTCAAGGAAGGGAAGGGAGGGGCAAGTCACCACCCTGGGAAGAAGATGCCAGGCAGAGGGAATGGCAAGTGCAAAGAGCCTGAGGCAAAAGCATGAAGACCTTCTTCACAAGTTTCATTTTCATGAGTTTTCGGGAAAGGATGGAAGTTTTTTTTAACAAGAATGGCAAAAAGTCCATTCATTGTTCTCCATTAACAAGACTAATATACATGTTTTTTACGTATAAAAACAAGTGTCTTCATCAACAATGAAACAAGTTAAGAATTCTTTTACCCAACATATATACAGAATGGAAAATACAGATTAATTATATATATACATCTTTTTCAAAATGGAGATTTACCCCAGGTCAGACTCAATAAACATTCACAGCAGTTTTCCAAGTAAATAAAATAAGTTTTGGAGTTCTTGCTGTGGTGCAACAGGATTGGTGGCATCTTGGGAGCACTGGGACGCAGGTTCGATCCCTGGCCCGGTACAGTGGGTTTAAGGATCCAACATTGCTGCAGCCGCCACAGAGGTTTCAACTGCAGCTCAGATCTGATCCCTGGCCTGGGAACTCCATTTGGCGTGGGGCAGCCAAAAAGGAAAAACTAAGTTTTGATACAGTCCCTATATATCATATTATATTCCAATAATCTTACAAGGTAAACATTATCTTCATTCATAAATGAAGATGACTAAGGCTAAGAGAAAAATTTTTATCTTGCCAACATCACACAAGTGAAAAATTATAGCTTGAACCTGAATCTGTCCTGAACCTGGGTGTTCTGACCCAAAATCCTGGGCCTTTTCTTTTGACACACTTAATGCTGACATGGTACAGAAAATAGTTTCTCTTTCATGTTTCAAGCATCCCTAGAGAGACCCCATCCATCTTCATCCTTGTGAATGTCGCTCTACATCTTGAAGAAGGCGGCGGGGAGTATGCCGTGGACTGGTGAGAGTCTCATCCATTTATTCAAAAATTATTTTCTATCTGCTATAGTGATGAGTATGTATGTCTATATATATTAGCAAAAATCTTTATAAATGTCTCTGTTTACACAGTATTTGTTTATACACATATGTATGTACAGATATATATGTAGCACATAAACAAACATATCTGCTACATTTTTTTTGATCCACACTCATGGCAGGTGTAGGTTCCCAGGCCAGGGATCAAACCTAAGCAGCAGCAGCAACCTGAGCCACTGCCCTGACCACGCTGGATCCTAAGCCCACTGTGCCCTAAGGGAACTGCTATATGCTACATTTTAATGTTGGGTAACAGGATTTGGAAAGGAAAGGTATAGTTTATATTAGTATATCCCACAAGTTACAACACCAGGTCACCTAGGATGCAAGTCTGATGTTTCTGTCATCAAGTTTAGAAGTACTAAATTAGACAATTCTCAATTTATTAGATCCTTCAGTATGGTATATTGTGACCCTTCTAACAAGAAGACATAGTTTGCAATCCTCCCTAAATTTACCAAACTATGGAATCCTTTTTGGAAAAGCATCTTTTAAGGAATTAGTATTCCTCAGACTGCCCTTTGGGATGTACTTCTATTGAAAATAAACGCCTATTCCACTTAACTCCTTTGGAACTGGCTAATGACTGCAAAACACTAAAAAGTATGCATTAAAAAGAAAGATTACAAGGCAAAGTTTAAGACACATATAATAAAGTTTGGCATTTTAAAATAAAATTTTAATACTAACCATATAATATCAAGTTTTCTTCTATAAATAGCTATAAAAGAATTTTCAATTCAGATATCCACAGTAGTAACTGTGCATTAATTCTATCTAATTCTTTAGGGCCTATGCTAAGTCTGCATAAAATTTTAAAATTATTTATAAACTTCAATAACTCTAGTTCTTTGAAGTACAGTGTGGATAATAAATGAACACAATTACCTTTTGAAATACAAAACGTTTTAATTTAAAATACTACAATCTATTGTGGCTCTTAAGATTGAAGTTCTCCAGCTGACAAGTCTAAAAAATGTTTCTCTCGTAGGAGTTCCCTGGTGGCCCGGCGGTTAGGATTCAGAGCTTTCACCACCGTGGCTGGGGTTCAATCCCAGGTCTGGGAACTGACATCCCACATCAAGCTGCTGCATGCTGCCACACACCCAAACGAAGCTTCAAAAATACTTCTCTAAAGCATTAAAAAGGGCACTGTATGCCACTGTCCTTTGGACAAGACTACTGTCCAAGAAGGACTAGTCTATTTATTTAAATTATTCAAATAATACTGGCTTTTAATAGGCTCTATGCATCAAAGATGTTTAACAATCATTAACCTTTTAGGGCTATAGTAATTTGTGCAATTAACATGAGGGAAATTATTTTTCTCAGTCACATTAATTAATTGTCTATGATGTCTTTCAAAATTCTTGTGCCTGAACTAAAAGTCACATGAAAATACTAAGACTATACACAGTTTAAGATCAGGTCCCCAACAAAGAGAGTACAATTAGTAGACAATTTTCAAGTGCTTCAATATGCATGCAATCTAACTGATTATATGGAGGCAGAAAAAAAAAAATCAAATATCCTCCACTAGCTTTGTAAACCAAACACTGCCACAGGCATAACTTTAAAAAGTCTTAATTAACGAGATGGTTTTAAAAAAATAATCATCCAATTTCTAAGTTCATATTTTTAAATGGGAAGTTTTAACTGATGTATAAGAATACAATTTAAGAACTAATTCGTCATTAGAATGAAAGAGTGGGTGATTCACTTTCAATTAACATCTTCGTGGGTGTTCACAAGTTGAAGAGAAAAGTTAGGAACTCCTCCTCCAAAAGGAGTTTCATAAATAAAAGGGAACTGAATTGATCATGAGTCAACAAATACATAGTAACACAGAAACCTAATCAATTAAAAACAAATCCACATTTCTTGCGTGACTACCATTCACCGAATCAGATGTTGTGGAGACTACAAATATATAACCATTTGACATATATACATAATATTTGATTATGTACTATTTTTATGTATCTTCAACTATTCTATGAGTATGGATTGCTTTGATAATCAGAAAAAAGTCCGTAAAAAAATTGATGTTTATCCTGCGGTTGGGTTTATAATGATTACATATACATATACAATAGATAGTAGAAATGAATACAAAGCAGGCTTACCACTACTCCAATTTAGTCTATTTTTATGTTTCATTCACGTTGGGAGAAATGAGATTTGTAATGTTTGTTTTCTTCTATATTTTTGCCGACACTCCCAGCAGATTCTCCCTCAGCACGAAACACAATCTGTCGGTACAGTCAGTCATCACCATCAGAATGTACTCAGAGCAAGACAAACTAAAGATGTCATTCCAAACTTAGCACTTACGTGATGACTTAAAAAATCCGGATAATTAAAAATGTAAAGAGTTCAGAATGCTACAAAAAGCTGTGGCAATTAAAACACTTAAGGCAATGCCTGGTACAGTGCAGGCCACTAACCTTGGCAATTATTTAGTAAGTACAGTGTGTTAGGTTTGAACCACAAAACTGCCAATCTTTTGTCATTTTTTAAACCTATAAAACAGTCAATTTTATGTGGTTCAATCCACTCAATAACAGTTAATGATACCACTGTAGAGTCCATGAGATGCAGGTCAAATCCTGGTGTTACCACCACCAAGCCATGGGATCTAGGACACGTCAGCCTTGGTTTTGCCGTCTTTCAGACAGTGCCACCAGCAACATACCTGCCTCCTAGGTTTTCATGCTAAACTTGAATAACGCAGGTGAGGTGCTTACCTTTTCATCCAGGACAGAGTGGGGCCTCAATAAATGTTATTATAAATTACTTGTTTTATAGAGACAAAGACAACTATTAAATGTGTTTTAACTACTTTTTGTACCCATTTAGGGTTCTATCCCACTGAAGTGCTTGTAGGTATGGCTCAGAACTGTCACCTAAATTTTTGAAAGTACTTTCTCTGTAAGATAATGGCACTGCACAGATGGGTACTGCTGAACCCAGTTCAATTCAGGTTCTCTAACCTCACCCGGGCTCTTACACAAGCCAACTCACGTTTCACCCTCTCCCCAGTTCTCCACACGATTCATCGACGGTCTCGTTCAACCTCTGCCGTCTCTCTTCTGACCAAGGGACGATGTCTCTGCTCATCTCCCAGAGAAGACGGAAACCATCAGAAGGTTACCCTCACAGCCCTGCCAGCAAACTACACGAGCCCCTCCATGTCCACACACCTTTCTCTCCTTCGAGGTTCCCCCCGACCCTGGACTCTGGACCTCTACACTTTCCACATCCCTTGGGAAACACACTTCTTCTACGCAAAGTTTCCGTTCTCAGACACCTCCAACACTTCAGCCTGCTCTAGCATCACTTTTCTTTACACACGTCGCCCTCTGTTGCTCCACCCTCTTCCCGGCCCCTCCGTCTGGCTTCGAATATGTGAGCCTTTGAGAGGGGTTCACTCTCACCGTCACTGCTTCAGCGACGCTTCGCCCCACGGCCCATGGCCACCACTGAAAACGCTTTCCCCAAGGTCACCAGCGGCATCCTTTTGCCAGACCTCAAGTTCACGCCTCTGTTCCGGCATATCTGCCTCACCTGCACACACACCATGTAAAAACTGCCTTCCTCCCTCTCCCGGGGCTTAGAAGACCCCACGCCCTCCAGGTAATCCCTTCTCCTGCATGCCCTGGGAGAGCTTCAACAGCGACGCTCCTCGGGGCTCTGGCAGGCACTCCCTTCTTACTCTGAGTTCTCCCTCTGGACACACTCGGAGGGGTGTCCCCCCACTCCGGACTTCCATCACCAACCATAAGCAAACCACCCATGCAGCTGACACAGTAAGCTGTCCAGCCAATACCCATCTTCTCTCTACTAATACAGCTGTTTGGTTCTAAAGAGCAGTGTGCTCTGGTTTAAAAACAAAGAACAAAAGCTTGCTTTCTCAGGCTCCTTAGAGTTAAAGACAGTTCTGGCCACAGTAACAGGCAAACAAGAGTCCAAGGGGTGAGGCTTTTGTGAAGGTTTTTGTCCCTTTTGATAAGAAGGGATGAACCCAACTAGAATACCCTTCCCTCCTTTTGTCTATACCCAGATGCCATTTTTAGAGATGCAGCAGCCACCTTATCATGAAGTCATTAGCCACACTAAAAGGATAGTGAGTCAGGGTGAGAGAGCCTGGCGCCTTTATGGCACCTTTTAGAAACTACCACGCAGGTCCTGAACTTTTGAAAAGTCAAAATTGAAAGCCTGCTCTGTCCAAATTACTTGGCAATTGTTTCTTTGGGTTTGTGGTACTTGCAGCTGAATATGGTTCCAAGTGACACAACACCAAGGTTGGCCAGACCAGACTGCCAACGCCTCAAACACAGATTCTAGGACTGATATGTAAATGCTAAAATCAAGGTGTGTGGAATTCATGGGTTTTCTAAAACTTCACAAACATTATTTGTAGGATACAAAGATTTAGAGCCTTTTATCACTATGAACCATTTAAACAGCTTTAAAACAACTGTGTGATCAGACACCAACGAGAGTGCTTAAGTATAAAGTAATTTTCTTCTATTGCCTGGGTTAGTTTTGCTACCAATTGTATGCCCTTTCCATTAAGTATATATTAACATCTTTGTGACACTGTAATTGATATTGCTTTGACCTATTCATGAATGGCATTTTTTATATATGATTATAAACCAAATAAGTTAAACATTGGTTTAAGAAAAATTTTTTGATTATAAAAGCAATCCACACTCACAGAAAAGCTGAAAATCAAACAGTAGAAAAAAGATGTTAAAAATCATGCCATCCCACATCGCCAGGGTAACATCTTGGTACTAGTAGAGTGCCTGTACGCACATATGACATAGCACACGTAATACGTAAGCTTTTAAATGCTTTCTCATTTAATGGTTATGTCATAAAATTTTCCCAGATCATTTTTCCTTGAGGCTTCTTGGTTTAATCAAGACAGCTGATCTACGGTTAGGTTGCATTCCTCTATACTAACAATGAAATATTTGAAAAATATAAAAATACAATACCATTTAAAATCAAACCAAAAAAATTAAATACCTATGAATGAACCTGAGCAAGGAGGTTAAAGACATATGCTGAGAACTATAAAACATTAATCGAGGAAATTCAAGAAGAGGTAAAGAAATGGAAAGATATTCCATGCTCCTGGGTTAGAAGAATTAATACTGTAAAAATGGCCATACTGCCCAAAGCCATCTACAGAGTCAATGCAATCCCTATCACACTACCCATGACATTTTCCGCAGAACCAGAACAAACAATCCAAACATTTATGTGGAACCACAAAAGACCCAGAATTGCCAAAGCAATCTCGAGGAACAAAAACCAAGCAGAAGGCATCACTCTCCCAGACTGCGGGCAATATGACAAAGCCACAGTCATCAAGACAGTGTGGTACTGGTACCAAAACAGACAGACCGACCGATGGAACAGAACAGAGACCCCAGAAGTAAACCCAGGCACCTACGGTCAATTAATCTTTGACAAAGGAGGCAAGAACATAAAATGGGAAAGAGACAGTCTTTTCAGCAAGTACTGCTGGGAAACCTGGACAGCCGCATGCACATCCGTGAAACCAGAACACACCCTCACACCATGCACGAAAATAAACTCAAAATGGATGAAAGACTTAAACGTAAGACAAGACACCATCAAACTCCTGGAAGAGAACACGGGCAAAACATTCTCGGACATCAGCCTTACAAATGTTTTCTCAGGTCAGTCTCCCAAAGCAACAGCAATAAGAGCAAAAATGAACCAATGGGACCTAATCAAACTGAGAAGCTTTTGTACAGCAAAGGAAACCAGACAGCAAACAAAAGGACAACTTACAGAATGGGAGAAAATAGTTTCAAATGATGCAGCTGATGAGCGCATAATCTCTAAAATATGCTAGCAACTTACACAACTCAACAGCAAAAAAGCCAACAACCCAAGTGAAAAATGGGCAAAAGACCTGAATAGGCATTTCACCAAGGAAGACACACATGTGGCCAATAAGGACATGAAAAAATGCTGAACATTGCTGATTATTAGAGAAATGCAGGCTAAAACTACCATGAGATACCACCTCACACCAGTCAGAATGGCCATCATTAATAAGTCCACAAATAACAAGTGCTGGAGGGGTTGTGGAGAAAAGGGAGCCCTCCTGCACTGTTGGTGGGAATGTATGCTGGTACAGCCACTGTGGAAAACAGTATGGGGATACCTCAGAAAACTATACATCGAACTACTATATGACCCAGCAATCCCACTCTTGAGCATATATCCGGACAAAACTTTCCTTGAAAAAGACACATGCGCCTGCATGTTCATTGCAGCACTATTCACAGTAGCCAAGACATGGAAACAGCCTAAGTGTTCATCGACAGATGACTGGATAGGAAGATGTGGCTCATATATGCAATGGAATACTACTCAGCCATAAAAAAGAACAGAATGATGCCTTTTGTAGCAACATGGATGGAACTAGAGACTCTCATACGGAGTGAAGTAAGTCAGAAAGAGAAAGACAAATACCATGTGATATCACTTATACCTGGAACCTAATATACAGCACAAATCAAACTTTCCACAGAAAAGAAACTCATGGACTTGGAGAACAGACTTGTGTTTGCCAAGGGGGAGGGGGAGGGAGTGGGATGGACTGGGAGTTTGGGGTTAATAGATGCAAACTATTGCATTTGGAGTGGATAAGCAATGAGATCCTCCTGTATCGCAAAGGGAACTATATCTATTCACTTGTGATGGAACACGATGGAGGATAATGTGAGAAAAAGTAGACATATATATATATATACATTTATATATATGTATATAAGACTGGGTCACTCCGCTATACAGTGGAAACTGTATAACTGATAACATAACATTTGCATAACACTGCAAATCAACTATAATGGAAAATAAAAAAATTATATAAAAAATAAAATAACGGGAGTTCCCGTTGTGGCGCAGTGGTTAACGAATCTGACTGGGAACCATGAGGTTGCGGGTTCGGTCCCTGCCCTTGCTCAGTGGGTTAACGATTCGGCGTTGCCGTGAGCTGTGGTGTAGGTTGCAGACGCGGCTCAGATCCCGCATTGCTGTGGCTCTGGCGTAGGCCAGTGGCTACAGCTCCGATTGGACCCCTAGCCTGGGAACCTCCATATGCCGCGGGAGCGGCCCAAGAAACAGCAAAAAGACAAAAATAAAATAAAATAACGATGACCTAAGGGGGATAAAAGACAGCTGATCTAATTTTTTTCCCCCTCCCCAAACTCATGCAAAGGAGAATAAATTGACAATGAAGAGAAACCCAGAGCAATAGCAAGCATCCACCAGACCATGCTCCCCTCCATGTGCAGGGCCTCTTCACCTCCTGATCTCTCTGCTTGGAACACTCTTGCCCTCACTCCTCATCGCCTCACCACCCCTTCTCCTCCTGCAGCGCTCAGGTCTGCTGTCACTCCGATTACCAGCCCACGACAACTCCTCTCCCAGGAAGTCAGTCCTCCCCTCTGTCCCCAAAGACAAGGCAACGCGTCCTCACCGAATGTGCACACTCTGCGCGGCAGTTATTTGTGTCATGTCCATCTCCCACACAAAACTACGTATAAACTCCATCATGGTGGGCTCTGTTTCTCTTATTTTCCAATGCCCCACACGCTGCCCTCCCCAAGAAACATCTGCGGGATAGATGAGTGAATTTCTCGAAAAACTAAAACTAATGGGAAGACGACGGCAAAGCCAAGGAAATACAAGGAACCTGAGACAGCTGAAAAGTTTCCCCAGGAAAAAGCTCAGAATAATCCCATTATCAGTGCAGCACAGGCTAGGAGAGGAGTGGCCACAGACAATTGGCCAAGGAATTAACTGGAGGGTAGGAATATGAGTTATCCCCCTACTTCAACTGCTCAGCTCTGATGTTTGTTCAGCGAAGAGGTGAGAGGGCATGAGCACAGCTTTCTAACAGGGAAGACGGCCAGGCCCACAAAAGGACTGAGTGGAGCAGAGCTGCCTCACAAGCAGGACAGCTGAGTGAGCACCCTGCCCCACAACAGGCCCCCCGTGCCCCTGAAACATCATCCCAGTCAAGCCCCTACACAGAACCTGTATTTGCCGTTAGGTGAGAGGGGCTTCTTCCCTGAGCGGAAGACACACACTCAGATGTAGATCCTTGCCCAGATATGGGAACAGAAACGTAAACACCACCAGATGTTTGAGATAAACACGTAGCATGAAAAAGTCAGGCACCAAACTAACAACCTCAAAAGACAGTGAGGGGCTCTAAGGATGGGCCCTGACGTCAGACAATCTGGTGTGAGTCCCACCCATGACTTCGGCGTCCCCCACATGTAAGACAAGGGTACGTGCACACTCCCAACCCTCACTAAACTGTTAATACCGAAGTAACGGAAATTTTAACATGTACCAAGCAAACTCCAAGGACAGAGTTCCCGTCGTGGTGCAGTGGAAATGAACTCCACCAGGAACCATGAGGCTGCAAATTCGATCCCTGAACTCGCTCCGTGGGTCAAGGATTCAGCTTTGCCATGAGCCGTGGTGTAGGTCGCAGACACGGCTTGGATCTCAAGTTGCTGTAGCTGTGGTGTAGGCTGCAAGCTGCAGCTCTGATCCGACCCCCACCCTGGGAACCTCCATACGCAGTGGGAGCAGCCCTAAAAGGACCCCAAAAAAAAAAAAAAAAAAAACAACTCCAAGGAGATACCACACACACACACACTAGGGCATCTCACCACAAGTGTCTGTGTCCCCTCCCACACTGACACAAAGATTTGTTTTCAAAATTTAAGAATCTTAGAACACAAAATACCAGCAGATTAGATGTTTTATGGAATGCCTAGAAAGCAGAAAAACTGCAGGATCAAAAATGAAGGACTCCTGGAGGACAGAGCAATGTTAACTGCAAACCCTGAACAGAAAACTAAAGCAGTTCTCAAAGTATCCAAGAGAAGCTTCCAGATCAGAGGAAAATATACAGACAAGCAAGAATGGCTTGACAATCAGTTGAGCAAAAAGTAGAGCTGAGAATAGCTGGACTCATAAGCACCCCACACATAACCCCTGCCCTCCTTGGGTCAGTGAAAAAGAAACTCAAAGCCGATGGTTTACCTGGGGAGAGATTCAAGGGTGCATGTTACAGCCTGAGAGAGAACAGAGAACGCAAACCCTGAATCTCTGCAAAGGACAGGGACGGAAGGTGAGGAAACCTGAACGGCTGCCAGTACTACTTCACCTAGTCCTTCATTCATAACCGTGAAAAGCTGGCCAAGAAGCATCAGGCCTTGGAAACAACAAACATGAGCAGAAAGGGCCAAAATGAAGTCCTATAACCAACCCTGGAAGAAGCTGCCCAAATCAAAAAGTCTGAAAAGAAGTTTTTAAAAATTCTCATTAGCATCCTCAGATGCCATCTGAGGAGAGACTATCGTACCCATTAGAGAAGAGACTTCCTGAAAAAAGAACTTATCAGGAACAATAATGTATTTCTGGAAGTTAAAAGTAATTGCCACAACAAAACTTTCAAAGCAGGGTTGCATGTTAGAATAGACACAGCAGAAAAGAGAGTTGGCAGTGTGGAAGTTAGAGGAAATTAGTAATACAGAGAAGAAACAAAGGTTTGAAAAACAAGAGCATAATGTTGACAAGTAGAGAACAGATCCAGGACTGTCCAAGAGGAATTTTCTCCATGGGAAATACAGTTAACAGAGGTGGAAGATAGAGCTAGAGTCAGAAGGAAATCCGACGAGGCCAAAAATCAGATTTTTGGATTTCATAAAAATATATTCATGGTTCTGGACCTTAGGATGAATTTATACAAACAGAAAGAGTGCCCAAGTCACAGTCATTCGGTATTTCCATCTTGAGACATGTCAGGCCGCCCTCCAGGAAGTTAAACAAACCGACATTTCCATCCACACTTTCTAACCTTCCCGCAGATACAGGATCTCTTCAATCTCAATCTTTTTAATCTCTGCCAATCTGACAGGAAACGTCATGGTTTTCCATTGTTCTTAGTTCTCTTTCTCAGATAACTACTGCTCATGCATTTATTAATTCTTCTACTTTGTGCATGTTCTTGGCCAGCCCACCTACAGAATTCTTACTGTGATTTTCAAGCTACGTCAGAATTTAAGCCATACAGCGCTTCGTAATACGGGTTGCTAACATGTACTCCGCATTCATGGTCTACCTTTTACCCGTGCTTACAGGGTTTCTTTCTCCTTAAAAAGCTCTCGGTTTTATCCTATGGTTTGGAAACTGCATATCTGTAATTAGCAAGTCCTCTTCTGCCCCCAAAGCATAAAAATATTCAGCTTTATTTTCTCCTATATACATTAATGGTTCCCTTTTTACATTTAAATCTTTGATCCATTTGGAAATTTCCTGATGAAAGAAACACAGTACGAGGCCAGCTTACCTTTTCCCCCAAATCCTGGATGGATGGATGGCTGGTTATCCCAACACCATTTATTGAAGAATCCTTCTGACCGGTTACCTACCGCTATGTAACAAAGTACCCCAACCAACGCCGACTGGCTTAGAACAGCAATAAACATCACTTCACACATCTTCTGTACATCAGGTATTCAGGAGCAGCTTAGCTCGTGGTTCTGGTTTGGTGATCTTCATGAGACTGCAGGCAAAACGTCACCCAGAGCTTCAGCAACCTAAAGGCTTGACTGGTGCTTGGGGATCCCCATCCAAGGGGCCCCCTCACATGGCTGGCATGCTGATGCCAGCTGCTGACCAGGGCTTCAGCTCCTCTCCGCAAGAACCTCTCCACGGCACCGCCTGGGTGTCCTCCTGAGAAGATACTCAGCTTCCCCCGCAGCAAATGATCCAAGGGAGCACAAGACAGAGAGGGTGCAACGTCTTTTATGCCCTAACCTGGGAAGTCACACGCTACCATTTTCCTGACATCCTTCAGATTATGTAGGCCCGCCCTTTCCAATGTCAGAGCGTCTAAGAAAAGTAATACTAAGAGACTACGATCACTGGGGGCCGTTTTACCGGCTGGCTACCACCTTTCGTTTTCACACTCATTTAAAATGAATTATGTTAGCTCTACACTAAAACGCCATATATGCTTCGGTTTACTTCCAGACGTTTATTTTTCTGTCTATTCCTGGACCAGTGTTGTAATGATTTAATAATCACAGCCTTATCATAAGTTTATTATGTGCAAAGGGCAAGTCTACCCTCATTGTTCATTTTCTAAAATTTTTTTTCAACAACTCACTGTTGTCTATTCCTGTAAATGAGCTTCCAATTTACTTATTAGACATCAGAGACTGACTGGCCTCTGTGAGAGTGTTGAGTTGTTGACAGAAGTTGTACATAGAAGCTATGTAGCACTATTAAGCTATGAAGCTATGAAGCTATGTAGCTACTCATAAGCATGCTTTATGTTATTATACATGTACCAGAAAAATAAGTTATTACACATTTATTCATTCACCAACAAATACACATTGAATGTCAACTATGTGGCAGATAGTATCTATCTGCTGGACCTACAATGGTGAACTGAGCAGACATCATCTCTGTCCTGGAGGGGGATGACAGACTGTGATGAAATTACATAAAATAAATACATGATTAAGTACTATGAAAAAAAAAAATCACATGGGTTGAAATGGGGAGCACACCAACAGGGCCTAATCAATTACAAGTGACCAGATATGCGTGTGGGAGTGAGCAGTGAGGGAGAGGGAAATGGTTAGGAATTGGTCCAGGCAGAGGGAACACACCAATTAAAGGGCCTGGGGTGGGGAAGAAAGGGACTCGTCCCAAGTGCTGAAAAACAGCCAGGAAAGCTTAGTGTAGGGAAAGCAGCAGGCGAAAGGAAGAGTGCATAGTGCCTCAGGGAGCCGCTGGACAGCTTTCAGAGGAAGAGTTAACGGCATCAGTGGCAGGGATGCGACAGGCTAGGACGCCAAATGCTAAAGCAGCCAAATGCCCCAAGCACAGAGTAGGATACAGTAAGACGTTGACTATGGGAAAAAAATCTGGGTAGGCAAAGTAGCTGATGACAATATGTCCTTCTGTGCACAACGTGTGTGGGGTGGGGAGGGGAGGGGGGTTGATACACCTTCCAGAGAGTTAACGTGTCCCAAGCAGAAAACACAAGACCAGTTAAGAGGTGGCCTTGTTCCTCAAGAGTGAGCCACTTGAGACAACAGCGGGTACCTGAGTCTGGACTCACCTCTCCTGCCTCTAGCTATCAATCATGGGTGACAGCGAATCTAAGATTTCCCTCATTCCGGTTTCCATGAGTATCAGAACATCAATTTTTTAAAAATCCACTACACCCTGAATTAGGATTATAACGAATTTAGAGACCAAGGAAAAGTGACATTTGCAAAACTTGCTGTTCTCATGTGGAAACAAGGTATGACGACTTTTCTCAAGTCTTTTTTAATAACCCTTTAAAAGGTTTACAGTTTTCTTCACATAAATCAAATACTTGGCTTATCCAGTGTATTTCAAGTCCAGGGGTCTGTGATCGTGAAAGGAGTTTTCTCCTTACTGCTGATAAATACTGACGGTATAGGAGAAAGTACAGAATTTTTGCACACTTAATTTGTAGATCAGCACCCTAGTAAACCAGTTCTAAGAGTTTGCCAGTTTACCCTTTTCTAGCCATATATAAAAAATTGTAATAATTTTACTTCTTCTTCCTGTCATTTACCATTCATTTTTCGGTGTCCGATAACACTATGTTACACTTCCAAAAGGAACCATTTTTTAATGGAACTAATGACAATCTTACCGGGTTTTAAGGTAAGTGCTCACAGGGTTTCCACTCTAATAAATGCTTGTTAAGCTATTAATGTGCGACATGTCTTGACTATGTTAAGGTGGAAAGCACCGCCCAATTCTCCTCCCATTACTTACGTTTTTCCTCATTAAAATATGGAATAAAAGAGAAACCGGGTGAAATAAATGCCATGAAATTATCTAGAACATAGTTTTCCTCCATGGATTTATTCATAACTTCAATCATATTCTTAACACCAAACAACAGCACTCCACTTGATATGTGTAAAATTAACTGAATTCTATCTTCTAAAGTTTAATTTTTATGATCAAAATCCTTCAGTTTTCTTTTTCCTGTGTTTTGTTATTGTAGTATTTTTAAATTGGGGGTGTAACCAAAACATAGAAGGAAATTTCTAGAGTACTAGAATTTAGGTAATTGTGTCTTTTTGACATAAAATCATCATCTTCATATATCTGTAATTCCGCCAACAGCCTGCAACGTATACTATCCTACAACATGTGCCATCTTCAGAGGCTTGCTTACTTTTATTCCAGTTGTATCAGGATATATTCAGCTACAAGTAACAAAAACTTTCACAGTAAGTAAATGCACCATGCTCACATCATGCTCTCTACAGAGATAGAGATAATTTCAGGGTTCTTTTGTTCAGGGGCCAAATGATGGTCTCAAGAACTCAGGTTCTTATAAAAGAATATGGAGATTTCTCAAAAAAGTATAAATAGAACTACCATATGACCCTGTAATTCCACTCCTGGGTATCCCATCTATCTGAAAAAAAGAAAAATACTGCTTTGAAATGATACCTGCACCCCAATGTTCACAGCAGCATAATTTACAATTGCCAAGATAACAAACAACCTAAGTGTCCATCAACAGAGGAATGGATAAAGAAGATGTGGCATAAATATACAATGGAATATTACTTAGGCATAAAAAAGAAGGAAATTCTGCCATCTGTAGCAACAAAGATGGACTTAGGGGGCATTATGCTAAGTCACAAAGACAAATACTATAGATTGTACTTACATGTGGAATCTAAAAAAAACAACCAACTAATGAATATAACAAGACAGACACAATTCACAGAAATAGAAAACTAGTGGTTATCAGTTGAGGGTGGAGGGGCAACACAGGGGGGGAGGAGTGGGAGGTTCAAACCACTGACTCTAAGATGGGCTTAAGGACGTATTACACAACACAAGGAATACAGCCAGTATTTTCTAACAACTGCAAATGAAAAATAATTTTTAATTGTGAAAATTTTTAATTATTAAATTTCCGGAATGGGGAGAAAAAAAAAAAAAAAAAACCTCAGGTTTCTGCCCTCTCTCTGCTCCACCAGCCTCAGGGTATTAGATCTGTCCTCATGCTGGCCCTCTTTCAAGTTGCAAATGGTAGTAAGAGGCAACTCAGTGTGTTTTAAAGCACAAAGAAAATTTTCATTTCAATGGAGTTCAATTTATAATTTATCCATTTTTTATCTCTCATGCTTTTCATGATTTAACTAAGAAAATATCTGCCTAACTTTATCCCTCTTCTAAGAGCTTTGTGATGTGAACTCTTATATTTAGGTCTGTGATACATCTTGAGTTAATTTTTGTATATGGTATAAGGCACAGGATTCAAATTCATCTTTTTGTATATAAAATATACAACTGTCCCATCTGTGGAAAAGTCTGTTTCTTTCCCACCGAATGGTCTTTTTAACAAACGCCACTGGGGGGAGTTCCCATTGTGGCACAGGGGAAACAACTAGGGACCATGAGGTTGCAGGTTCAATCCCTGGCCTCCCTCAGTGAGCTAAGGATCCAGTGTTACTGTGAGCGGTGGTGTAGGTCACAGATGTGGCTAGGATCCCACACTGCTGTGGCTGTGACGTAGACCGGCAGCTGTAACTCCGATTCAACCCCTAGCCACATGCCACAGGTGTGGCCCTAAAAACAAAACAAAACAAAGCCTTCCTATCAAATGGCTCTTAAACTAACCACAGACCACCCCATGGAGCTAAAAATGGAAAGGATTCCTGACAAAAATCAGAAAATTGTGTAGGTAGGTATCAAATGGATACTGAGAAGTCAAAAGAGCAGTAGAAAATTTTTTTTAAAGCTTCTCTTCTGTGTTGGGGAACAAGTGAAGTACTGTAGGTACAACCCATTTCAAAGAACCTTCCAACTACTTTAGTCAGTTTGGGTAACTTACACTTTCTAGGAAAGTATCCACTTCATTTGGGTTTCAAATTTATGAACACAGTCAAATAGACAGACACGTATGTATATATTCTCCCCCTTTTTCATTCCTAATCTTTCATCTTTGTTTTCCATCTCAATTATGCTATCTAAAGCCTTACGTATATATTGGAGCTTTTTCTCCAAAGAAATAACATACATGTACTTACTGTTTTCTAGTGCATGTATTTGAATAACTTCCTGTGTTTTTTCTTGTATAATGTGTGAGCTGAAGTGCTTTTTATCCCCTTTTGCTAAAAGACATCGGTATTTAAGTACATTGATTTTGCTATATGTACTGTGTTGCTCATGTCTCAGTGTTAACATGCACTTTCCATTACACTTTTTTCTAGTTATTTTGTAATTTAGTTTTGCTTTTCTACTTGACTCCATCAAGATTTATTTAGGAGATAGCTGGAAGGCGGTGGGTAGGAACCTGAGTATTTTGTTTTAAATTTTCATGTGCAATACTTTTGAAATTTCATTGTGGTTAGAGAATGTATTTTCTATTACATTAATTGGAAGTTCAGAATTTACCATCTACAAAAAAAGAAAAAAAGAATTCCCTGGGACCCTGACAAGAATCATCTCTATTTCAGGGTAAAGCTCTCAACACGTACCATGCCTTCAAGTATTCACACCCTGTCATCCTGACTTCTTCTCTAACAATCTGTCAAAAAGAAACGTTAGTGTCTCATTACTCTTTGCCTTTCTCTGCATTCCCAGTGATTAATATTTACTGTGACGTAATTTATCCCATACAAATTAACGTCACTTCTTTATTGTGGTTGATAATTTTCACCTTCATGATGACTTCTGTCCACTTCAATGCTTTGTCTTATCGTAACAGAACTTAAACTCTCTTTGTTCACTCTTACTGATTTCTTTCCTTTAAGCTTTTCTGAGTCACTTTGTACTTGAAAC
The DNA here is from genome assembly GCF_016906955.1 of Phacochoerus africanus. Lineage (NCBI taxonomy): Eukaryota > Metazoa > Chordata > Mammalia > Artiodactyla > Suidae > Phacochoerus > Phacochoerus africanus. The sequence continues at coordinate 4,271,034 of NC_062548.1, read as the reverse complement.
ATAGCTTTTGCAAAGGAACTATGGTTGGATTGTTTTTGGGTTTGTGTTTGGTTGGTGTGTTTCAGTGGAGCTAGACTAGTCTGACAGCCTGTACTGCTAACCTCGGTTCATGGGACATGACACATAAATAGATTCCCACTTTCCAAAGGGTCAGGAGGTAACACAACCCATGCTCTCATGCCACAGTCAGAGAATAAGCTAAAATTCAAAAGTGGTCTCCTCCTTATATGCAATATATATCTAAGCAGCTTTGTAAGGGTTAGAACACGAACATTGTTGTTTTACATCTGAAAAGACTTTTAAAATATATGTAACAACTCAGCCTCACACTTAATGAACCACAGACTTAGTGCATTCCTTTGGAGACAACCTGCCTCACTTCCTGTGTTTTTTCTTATCTTATTCTGAGTTTTTGCCAGAACAAGCCTAAGTAGGCTGCTTCTCGGGGCCCCCTTCTGACACTAACTCTCAGTCTTCTCTGGCATTGCTAAGTGCAGTCCCATCTCCCCAGTTACTACTCTCAGGTCCGGCTATGGAACACCTCTTGCTTGGGTTGAAGACTTAGTATCAATCCCCCGTATTTACTCTTCATATTTATTTATCTTTGTCCTTTTCATCTCTGCATTCTAGAAGTGTTCTCAAGCCTGTCGTCCACAGCACTCTTCCTTTTTTTTTTTTTTTTTTTCCAGTATCAAGTCTTTGGGGGATTGCTTTAATTTTACTGCAATTCTGGTTTTCTTGCATTCTTTTATGTCAATCAGCTTTGACATTTCTGGTTTCATCTCACTCTGGGGCTCTCTGGCTTCCCTTTTACTCGAAACCATCCTAGGAGACACGCTGAATTTGTTGTAAATTTACCCTAAACATCTTTCTTACGTGCAACCATCTTCAGAAAAGTAACGCTATGTCCTCAAAGTCGTTCTTTCCTTTTTTCCTGTTTTCTAGACCCCTTTCAAAAGCTAAGTGGGAGACGTCTTCCCTGTACATACCTTTGTAGAGAGGAAGGCTATTTAAATCTAACATTCTTGCAAAGTAACGTGTCTTCAGTCTCCTCAATGTCCACTGAACGTTGGCAGCTTCTCCCTCTCAGACTGAAATAAGCGATGTGTTGTCCTCTCAGCTCAATTGTTGATGCGTGACAAGACATTCCCTCTAATGTGAGCATGTGGAGAAAGTAGCTCTGCCTGCACTCAGAGGTACTCCTGTCAGCTGTCACATGCACTGTACATAATCCATGAAACACATGTGCGCCACGTCTTCCTACTTAAAAAGCTTTTTTTTAAATGATATGCATTCAAATTTATAGGGCACTCTCACACATCTCCCCTAGCCCCTGCTACTGGGTTGCAAGCTGGGAAATACGTTTTAGAAGAAAATGAATGGACAGGAACTAGTGGAGATGGGCAAAGCAGCAGGTTAAGGATGCTGACATGACTGGCTCGTAAGTCTACAGATGGCAAATTTTTGCCACTCGGCATAACCCATGTACTTCCTGAAGTTAGGCATGCTGTGCAAATCAATTTTTAAACTGTGTACTGCTTTGTGTGGGACCATTTGCTCTACCCTAGTTCAGAAGCAGAATGTGTGCTATATAATCCCAAACCACTCTCAATCCATTCACCAACCATATTTAGGATACTTCTACCCAGATCTTAGCATGTGGCATTTGCTTTATGGTGCAATTTCCCGTTTTTGTCATCTTCATGGATGCCTTAACGGGAACTGGGAAGCAATGCCACCACATTAGCCCAGAAATGTCAGACCTATGAGTTTGCTTCCTTTTTGAAGTAATTACATAATTTTCCACTATTTTAGTGAGAGGTGAGAGTACAGGCTGCACTTGTGCATTTAATGCATACCTTCCTTAAAAGATTACTTTTCTCACATCATTCTCAAGTCAAGTTACAGATTTATAAAGAACAACTGACAGCGACTGTTTCCTCACTCCCTCAGGGGTTAACATTTGTGTAGCTGTCTCGTTTGGTTGGCACACCCTGTACAAAGAAAAAGAGCCATCTGCCTTGCTGTCTGAAAAACACCACTTGTCTGATATTCCCCTGCCAGTAAGGAGACTGCTCTGAAAACCCACACACTCATGAAGCAGATTCGCTTCTGAGAAATTAATAATCATACTATCAGAACCTTCTCTCTAAAGTCACATACACATTTCAATTTAAAATCAAATCTAAAATCAAAGTTTATCTTAGGCCTATTTCATCCTCTTTATGACAGCTCTGAATGTAAGAAATTCAGGTAGTAATAATAATGATACATTTTAAAAGCCTGCTCATTGGGTAATAACCTGCTGTCTCATGTGGATGAGGGGGATACCACTCACTGACTCCCCACCTTTAAAGTGATGCTCTCAGTTGGTACTATGAGCTGATGAGGCTCAATGCAACCTTGAAATATCCACTGTTACAACCTATAGGTTGGGCGAAAATATGTGCAAATGATCAGACCAACAAGGGATTCAGCTCCAAAATACACAAACAGCTCATACAGCTCAATAAAATTTAAAAAAAAAACCCAGTTTTAAAATGGGCAAAAGATCTAAGTAGATATTTCTCCAGAGATGACATATAGATGGCCAAAAGGCACAATAAAAGATGCTCAAGATCACTCATTACTAGATGAATGCAGACCAAAACTACAATGAGGTACCACCTCGCACCAGTCAGAATGGCCATCATCAAGAAGGCCACAAATAATAAACAGTGAAGAGGGTGTGGGGAAAAAAGGAACTCTCCTACAGTGTTGGTTGTCAATTTGGGCAGCCACTATGGAGCATAGTATACAGGTTCCTCACAAAGTTGAAAATAGAGCTACAGTGTGATCCTGCAATCCCAATCCTGGGAATACATCCACACAAAACTATAATTGGAAAAGATACATGCACCTCTTTGGTCACAGCAGCAGTATTTACAATAGCCATGACATGGAAGCAACATAAATCTCCACTGACAGATGAATCAATATAGAGGATGTGGTACATATACACAGTGGAGCATTACTCAGTCATAAAAAATAATGAAATAACGCCATTTGTAGCAACATGGATGGACCTAGAGATTATCATAATGAGTGAAGTCAAAGATCGTATGATATCATTTATATGCAGAATGTAAAATAAATAAAGATACTGAATTCCAAAATAGAAAAAGACTCACTGACGGAAAAATGTATGGTCACCAAAGGGTAGGGGGTGGGGAGGGATAATCAGAAGGTTGGGATTAACATATACACATTACTATATATAGAATAGATAACCAACAAGGACCTACTATATAGCACAGGGAACTAGACTCAGTATTTTGAAATACCTATAAGAAAAATAATTCTGAAAAAAAATGTATGTAGGTACAACTGAATTTTATGCTTTCGGTTTTTCATTTGTCATGAAAGACAGAATGTCAAACCTCTAAATTAATTCATAGTTTACTGCAATTGGTAATGACTTATTAATTTACAGTCATTCTTTAAAATCAGCTCTGATAGCAAATAAAAGAAAACCTAAATAAACATCGTATTTTGCACTATCCTCTTTTAAACATCATCCTTTGTTTCAATGTCAGATTAAAAGAAATGAAGACTAAACGATAGTTTCAGAAAGCTGTTCCATAACTGAGTACTTTCTGCTTACTCTTACTTGGGATCAGAAGACAATCTATCTATCAGGTTTGGCAAGATTTCCCTGTAATGCACAGATATTTACCTTTTGTTTTGCAAGCCACGTAACCTCTATCCACATCTACTCAATTCTGCCACTGTAGAGTGAAAACAGCTGTAAATACATTAAACAAATGAGCATCACTGTGTTTCAACAAATCTAGTTACATTATTAAATGAGGCAGCAAAAGGAAGTATAGTGCAATAAGGGATGAAAATTGGGGATAACGCACTTTCACAGAATTACAAATGTCTTGACTTTTATATATAAAACAGAGCAGACAAGAAGCAATATTTTCATTATTTAACAGACATCAAATGTTACATGTAACAGCTAACTTTTATTCAGTTCTCACTACGTGTCAAGTACCATCCTCAAGTGCTTTACACCATTTGTCTCAGTTCTCCTAACCGCCCAGAGAGGTCTGACACAGAGGAGACGCCAGGTCACACCAGGCTTCTTTTATTTCTAGGAGTAGAAATGAATAGGGGGAAAGCTGAGTATGGAGAGGTCCGAAGGGTTCAAGCAATCCACTGCCAAAGTCTAGAGCATTTCCACTGGCCTCCTCTCCTCTCCTACAGCAGGAGAGGAGGCCGGGGAGCTGGGTTTATCCCTTCGACTCTGCCATCCCATGAGTCAAACCCTTCCGTGCAGATTTTAATTTTCTATCACACTCAACCCCCTAATACCCTACTACTGACTGCCCCTCTGCAACACCATGAAACCTAGGTGGAAACCTAAGAAATGTCAAATCTGCAACCCCTCTGATAAAATCTGGAACTGAATACATGTTTCCCATACATGCGAGCAGAGCAATCCATGATTTCAAAGGTTCATTTGAAGGGTAGCTGAAGAAGGGGCCAACCGTCTTTGCCATCGACAGCGGGTTTCCACAGGACGTGCTGTGTTTCCGGCAAGGAAAAGCGTGAGAATACGTTCCTCTCTTTGTGATACCTAGACATGATCCGGATTCACAGAGCTAACTCGACAGTTCACGAAGCTAAGTGCTTTTTACCTGTTTCAAGTTTACTCTTATCACTAAGCCATTATTATGAAGCTCTTTAGGTAGGACCAGAACCTCTGCAGTCACGTGACCGCACTCCTTCCCGGTGAGAATCCTACTCTCTGAGAATCATCCCTTCCACAGCGAGAAGCGGCAAGGCGACGGTACCCCTGGTTCACAGTCTTTCTGCAGCGTTCTTCCTCAAGAATGCTGTCAGCGGCATCAGCGCCCCACTAACCGGAATTAAAGCATGGTCCAGCTACTCTGGTTTTCTTCAAAAAAGAAAATTCCTGTACACGTACTTTGTGCTGTAATAAAAGCCCATCAAAAATAAAATCTTATCACCGCTATCATCAAAACACTATACCAAACTCCTCAGAGGTACAAGACTATTAGCTGATTTTACCGTTAGGGGAACTGATATTAAATGTACCCAAAATGATGGCAGGGAAGTGGGCAATTAAATAAATTAAAAGTGAGTTAAATTATAATGGCCTGAACAAGGGGTCAGCAGAATGTGGCCCAATCTGCCCATTCTTCTCCCTCTCCCTCCACCATGACCTGTTTTTGCAAATAAAAATTTGCTAGAACAGAACCGTGACATTCATTTACATATTGTCTTCGGCCGCCACAAATCTGAGTAATTGTGACAAAGATTTATAATCTGTAAGGTCTAAAATATTTACTTCAGGCCTTTTGCGGAAAGGGATTGTAAATTGCTGGTCTAGACAAGAGATCCAGGGAATACAGACTATGGAAATGTATTACAAGTACAGAGGGGAAAAGGCGGCATGAATGTCATCCCCAAAAAAAGTTAACATCACTGGGCAATTGTTTCACCAATGACAAGTTTATGATAGACAAAAAGGCAGTAGAGGCGCTCTGTGGTTTTCTGGAATGTGCTAAGAAAGTTAATCAACACAGGATCCGGATGGAATAAGGCACTATTAGTGACAGCTATTTTGAAATACAGCCCAAAAAGGTGAGTAGCTAGAGAATGCGGACATGAAAAGGAATCCCTAACTTTTCCATGGAGAACATATGCATAAAGAGACTACAACTCTTAAAAAATTTTTTTTCCAAACGTGGGCATTAATCCTAAAACAAATGGCAAACCAGAATATTCACAATTCACCTCCCAAAGAGATAGCCTTCTTTTTCCTTTAAAAAGAGAAGCACTAAGTACCCAAAACCTATAGACAAATAGGCAAAAGACATAAACCAACAGTTTACAGAAAAGAAAGCTCTCAGATATTCTTGAAGTGCTCAATGATACTCATCAGAGAAAAGTCAAGTAAAACTACACTGAAATATTTTTCACCTACTTAGCAGAAATCCACTCTGCTTGGCAAGAGTGAGAAGAAACTGAAGACAGCAAACATTGCTGATAACAGAACAAAAATCCCCATAAAGGGGAAATGTGCAGTTATCTAATAAAATTACTCATGCAAAATACCCAGTACTTATGTTGCCCTAAAAAGGAGTAAGGAACATCTCCATGTAATATTATAGAATAAACTAGAGAATATACTGTGAAATAAAAAAAGATGGAGAACAGAGAAGAGACACTACCTTTTCTATAAGAGAAAAAAACAGTTCCATATTTTTACAATAAATATTAATAAAGATAGAGGAGACACTGGGAAAGAGTGAAGTGATTAGAGATGGAACTGAGACATCTCTAAAGACAATTTTAATTTTGACTTCTGAACCTAAAAATATATATACACACACAAACACACAGAATTAAATAAGAAACATAGTATGTAAAGACATGGAGTTAAGTAAACCAATATGTATATCAAATTGGTAAAATATCTACACAAAGAATTGTTTAAAGAAGCTTTTTAACTTTGGCCACACCTGCAGCATGTGGAAGTTCCCAAGCCAGGAATCAAACCCATGCCACACAAGTGACAGGAACCTCCACAGTGTTGATGTCAGATCTTAACCCCCTGCACCAAAAGGGAACTCTCCCAAAATAATTTTCAACTCAGTACTCTCTGTACTTTCTTGGTAGTAATATAGTGAAAGGATTCCCATCTTAAAAACACCTGCAAGGGAGTTCCCATCATGGCTCAAATCTGACTAGCATCCATGAGGACGGAGGTCCCATCCCTGGCCTTGCTCCGTGGGTTAAGAATCCGGCGTTGCCGTGAGCTGTGGTGTAGGTCACAGACATGGCTCAGATCCCGCACTGCTGTAACTATAGCGAGGCCAGCAGCTACAGCTCTGATCCCACCCCAGCCTGGGAACCTCCATATGACGTGCGTGGAGCCCTAAAAAGAAGGGGGGGAAAAAAAAAAAACACCTGCAAAAATTTCTTGAGCTTTATTCAGTAGTTTTATTTTTACTAATATTGGTACTGTAATTTTGGAACACTTTATGTATATTTTAGGTTAAAGCAATGTTATTAAGGAACAATTATTTGCAATGTAAGTAAAAGGGATAAAAGTATAAAATGAAAGGAGTTACAAAGTTAAAAACCATCTGCTTTGAAATAGCCAGGTGTACTCATAACTATTTTCATGTGCTAGCTCTAATCACTGTTCTCTTCCAGCTGTTTTGAAGTAATAGTGACCGGTTGCAATAGAGCCCAAATCTTGGCTTTTATCATTCTCCCCTAAAAGAACCCAGGGCTTCCTGGAGAGAAGGGTGGCTCTAGGTCTTGATTCCTGGCTTGGGAACTTCCACATGCTGCAGGTGTGGCCAAAATTAAAAAGCTTCTTTAAAATGAAAAGTGACGTATGCAAACTAGAAATAAAAAACATATTTACAGCCCTCAAAGGTTCTTAAAATCAAAGGGCATTTCTACTACCACCATTCTTTAGCAAAAAACCTACTTACATCTGAGTTACTCTCGTTCGTTTTCTTCCTTCCTCATGGCCAATGGCTTTAGATTTACAATGCAGCAGTGGTGGCCCTCTATCAGCAAAGTCCCAGGGTACAAACATACAAAACTCCTTTATGCTAGTAATGAACAACACATGAACACCAAAATTAAAACCACATACAGGCCTCATATGCCAAAAACGAAGAAATGCTAACGCAAGAAATCAAAGAAGATGTAAGCAAATGGCAAAGACAAATCTTGTTCATAGACTTGAGGGCAACACAGTTAAGATGTCGATTCTCCCAAAAATGAAATGCAGATTTAATGCAATTCATTAATGCAAAAAGCCCGGCAAGATTTTTTTTTGCTATAGATAAGAATTGCTAAAGTTTATATAAAAATGCAAAGGAACCAAAATAGCTAAAATAATTTTGAAAAAGAGGGATTATTCTGATTTTAAAATTTATCATACAGCTGTAGTAATTAAAGACTCTATGTTTTTAGTTGACAGATAGATACCAATATCAATGAAACAATAGAAAACCCAAAATTAAGACTCACAAATAAGCTCATCTGATTTTTCACAAAAATGCAAAAACATTTTGAAGGAAGGTAAAAAGTGCCTTTTTGAAAAACAGTGCTGAAGCAATTGTACATCCACAGGTTAAAAAAAGAACCTCAATCATATACAAAAATTAACTCTACATATATGAGGGACTTTAATGTGCAACTTTTAGTTTTTCACTTTAAAGTGAAAACTAAAAGCTTGAAGAAACAGGAGAAAAGTCGTCAGGATCTACAGCTAGGCAACAAATTCTTAGACCTGACACCGAAAGCATGATCCCTAAAAGAAAAACTACTCAATCCAATGTTATTAAACTTTTGCTCTGCAAAAGCCAAAATGATGAAGAGTCTTTAGAGAGAAAAATATTTGTAAACCACATAGCCAACAAAGGACTAGTATCTAAAATACATTAAAGACTCTCAAAATTCAACAATCCAATTAGAAAATGACAAAACACATAAAAAGACATTTTCCCAAGAGAATATCTAGATGACACTAAGTGGAAAGACATTCAACACTGAGGAAAAGTCAATTAAAATCAAAATAAAGTTATCCCTACACGTCTATCAGAATGGCTGAGACAAAGTAACGATACTAAATGCTGATGAGAATATGGGAAAAAAATGGATCATACCCATATTGCTGGTGACAACGCAAAATGGCAGCCACATCAGAAAACTTTTTTTTTTTGCCTTTTTAGGGCCACACCCATGACATATACATGGAGGTTCCCAGGCTAGGGGCTGAATCCCAGCTGTACCTGCTGGCCTATGCCACAGCGCCACGTCTGCTACCTACACCACAGTTCACAGCAATGCCACATCCTTATCCTGGAGGCCAGGGACTGAACCCACATCCTCATGAACACTAGTCGGCTTTGTTATCTGCAAAGCCATAGAAGGAACTCCAACATTTCTTAAATATTCGGATAACATAAAACCCAGCAACTGCACTCCTGGGTATTTATTACACAAGAATGAAAACTTGTATGTATACATGGCCACCTATACACAAATGTTTATAGCAGGTTTGGGGGAGGCTGTGCCCAAAGTATGCAGAAGTCCTAGTCCAGGGATAGAAACTCATGCCACAGCAGTGATAATGCTGGATCCTGAACCACCAGGCTAGGAGGGAACGTCTATAGGGCTTTATTTTTAACACCTCAAACATGAAACAATCCAGAGGTCCTTGTAAGTAAATGGTTAAACTGTGGCACCACAAAAGCATGGAGTATCACTGGGCAACAAAAAGGAAGGCACTGGTGATACACACAACTCTCTGGAGGAATCTCCAGAGAACTACGCTGGGTGAAAAAAGGCACCCAGAAATTATATCATGTATGATTACACTTATGTAATTACTGAAATGGTAATAGAGAAATGAAGAGCAAGTGACTGGCAGAACTGGTGCTGAGGCCCGCAGGAGGAAAATGCGTGCGACTAAGTAAATGGGTGACAAGAGGGACCCTTGTGATGAAAACGGTCCGTTGTCTTGACTACGGCGATGTCAGTGTCCCGGATACACTACTTTTCTAAGGTTGTCAAGATGCTGTAACTGAGGGAAACTTGGTATCTCCCTATATTCTTACAACAGCACGCGAATCTGTAATTATCTCAAAAATAATTTCAATGAATAAATTTTTTTAAATGACTGAACTACACTGAAATGAGATACGAGTGTTAATTTCCTAAAATTATCCAGGTTTTTCTTACAAGTCTACTACAACATGCATAGAAAACTGTGAAAGTAAAGTATAAGTGACTAATAATCCCTCAAAGTACCTTTTAAATGACACAAGAAAACATCCTCCAGGGAGAAAAACTGGTTGTATAGTCACATAATTGTTAATAAATACTGTTTTTCTTAATTACATGTTTCAATACTATAATTCACACTGCAGAGTGTTAGCGTACAAAATAAATGTGATTTAATTTCCTAAAATTAATGAATTTTAAATCTTGTGTATTCCTTCAAAAGTCTTAAAAGAAAAAACCGAATTATACCAAAATTTTTAAACCTTAATATTCTAATGGCATTTGCAGAAGATAGCAGAAAATATTTTTTCTATATATAATGATTTTTATTTGTTTCCATTAGATCTGGTTTACAGTGTTCTGTCAAATTACTACTGTACAGCATGGTGACCCAGTTATACACACATGTATACATTCTTTTTTCTCACATTATCAGCCTCCATCATAAGTGACAAGACATAGTTCCCAGTGCTACACACAGAATCTCATTGCTAATCCACTCCAAAGACAATAGTCTACACCTACTAACCTTGAGATCCCAATCCATTCCATTTCCTCCCCCTCCCCCTCGGCAACCACAAGTATATTCTCCAGGCCCATGAGTTTCTTTTCGGTGGAAAGTTTCATTTGTGCTGTATATTAGGTTCCAGACGTAAGTGATATCACATGGTATTTGTCTTTCTCTTTCTGACTTACTTCACTCCGTATGAGAGTCTCTAGTTCCATCCATGTTGCTGCAAATGGCATCATTCTGTTCTTTTTTATGGCTGAGTAGTATTCCATTGCATATATGAGCCACATCTTCCTAATCCAGTCATCTGTCGATGAACACTTAGGCTGTTTCCATGTCTTGGCTACTGTGAATAGTGCTGCAATGAACATGCAGGCGCATGTGTCTTTTTCAAGGAAAGTTTTGTCCCGATATATGCTCAAGAGTGGGATTGCTGGGTCATATAGTAGTTCGATGTATAGTTTTCTGAGGTATCCCCATACTGTTTTCCACAGTGGCTGTACCAGCATACATTCCCACCAACAGTGCAGGAGGGCTCCCTTTTCTCCACAACCCCTCCAGCACTTGTTATTTGTGGACTTATTAATGATGGCCATTCTGACTGGTGTGAGGTGGTATCTCATGGTAGTTTTAGCCTGCATTTCTCTAATAATCAGCAATGTTCAGCATTTTTTCATGTGTTTGCTGGCCATCTGTATATCTTCCTTGGAGGACAGTACATTCAGGTCTTTTGCCCATTTTTCCATTGATTGATTGATTGGCTTTTTTGCTGTTGGGTTGTATAAGTTGCTTATATATTCTAGAGATTAAGCCCTTGTCCATTGCATCATTTGAAACTATTTTCTCCCATTCTGTAAGTTGTCCTTTTATTTGCTGTCTGGTTTCCTTTGCTGTACAAAAACTTGTCAGTTTGATTAGGTCCCATTGGTTCATTTTTGCTCTTATTGCTGTTGCTTTGGGAGACTGAAAACATTTGTAAGGTTGATGTCCGAGAATGTTTTGCCCGTGTTCTCTTCCAGGAGTTTGATGGTGTCTTGTCTTACGTTTAAGTCTTTCATCCATTTTGAGTTTATTTTCGTGCATGGTGTGAGGGTGTGTTCTGGTTTCACGGATGTGCATGCGGCTGTCCAGGTTTCCCAGCAGTACTTGCTGAAAAGACTGTCTCTTTCCCATTTTATGTTCTTGCCTCCTTTGTCAAAGATTAATTGACCGTAGGTGCCTGGGTTTACTTCTGGGGTCTCTGTTCTGTTCCATCGGTCTGTCTGTCTGTTTTGGTACCAGTACCACACTGTCTTGATGACTGTGGCTTTGTCATATTGCCTGCAGTCTGGGAGAGTGATGCCTTCTGCTTGGTTTTTGTTCCTCGAGATTGCTTTGGCAATTTGGGTCTTTTGTGGTTCCACATAAATGTTTGGATTGTTTGTTCTGGTTCTGCGAAAAATGTCATGGGTAGTGTGATAGGGATTGCATTGACTCTGTAGATGGCTTTGGGCAGTATGGCCATTTTTACAGTATTAATTCTTCCAACCCAGGAGCATGGAATATCTTTCCATTTCTTTACCTCTTCTTGAATTTCCTCGATTAATGTTTTATAGTTCTCAGCATATAAGTCTTATGTCCTTGGTCAGGTGTATTCCCAGGTATTTGATTTTTGGGGTGCAATTTTAAAAGGTATTGTATTTTTGGATTCCTTTTCTAACATTTCATTGTTAGCATACAGAAATGTGACTGATTTCTGAATGTTAATCTTATATCCTGCTACTTTGCTGAGTTTGTTGATAAGTTCAAGTAGTTTTTGGGTTGAATCCTTAAGGTTTTCTATATACAGTATCATATCATATGCATACAGTGACAGTTTTACCTCTTCTCTTCCTATTTGGATGCCTTTTATTTCTTGTTTGTCTGCAGAAAATATTAAACTGGCATTTCTTTAGATATGATAAACCAAAAATAACTAGGAATTTAGTGGTATATCAATTTTCTACTGCTGTGTAATTATATCCAAACACGATCATCAAAATCCTACTCAAATAATAAGATTACCAAGATGATAAAAAGAGGAAATTCAAGCAGTGTTAGATAAATTCTCTCCAAAAGGAGTCATCACACAGAGCCATCAAAAGGTAAAGGAAGGCTGCATTTACACTCAAGTCACAGGCACATTGGATAATCTGTTTCCACACAGTATGGTACACAAAGTCATAATCTGCCACCTAACGCCTCAGGGATACCTAAATTCTCTGAGTTAATTTCATCCAGATTCTACAGTGCAAGTCATTTATCACAGTACAGTCCTCAGATCAAAATGCTATTGTGATAACTAGCTCCTTTCACTCAGAAAAATTATTTTTCTCTTTTCTTTCCACCCTGCTCTAAAATTACAATAATAAACTTCAAATCCTTTAGGTCTAAGAGTTTTGTAATAAAGCATGGTACCAAGTCATAACTCAATGTAGAGAAAAGGAGGAATGCCACTGAAAAACTAATCTGCTCCAAGGTAGAGAATCAGAATACTTAAAAACAGATTTTTTAAAAATGCCAGGTTGTGCATATGGCTTAGTTTCAGTATCTATTATCAGTACGGCACTTTAAATAATCACCCTAAAAAATTCAGCAGTTATTTTTAATTGAGATCAGAAACCTGCCCAGCCACGTATCTTTCCTCTAATAAATATTCAGTAAAGGCATATATACTCTGCATGACCAAAGGAGAATTGTAGCCAACAGTTAGGAGGCAGCCACAAGGTAGGTCACGAGGAAGCATAGCTTGCTCTTAGTGTATTTGAAACTGCTTGCTGACATTTATAGATTTTTTTTTAAATGAGAGACAGTCAAACTGTAGATTTAAGTGAAATGAATCAACAGTAAACAATGAATAGAGAAGATGAGGAAATGGATGTAAGAGTAACCTGAGTAAGGAAGAGACAACCTGGAAATGGGGAAGAGACCAGACGAGAACACTGAAACAGAAAAAATAAGAGAACCTACCAGTAGGTGGGACATAAAGTGGAATCAAAGAACAAGTAACACAGAGATAAAACAAGAAAAATACAAATATTCCTACCACGAATGTGCAGAAAATTAGTACTAGTTTCAATAAAGGTTTTTTAGTTCAACAATTATGGGAAATAACTACAGTAGCAGAGATACCTAGTATCTTTTGTCGAAGAACTTGGTATATGGCTAAAATTAACTTTTTATCATTAAATTTCTTAGTTTATCACTTTACATTTCAATCAAAGAGTTCCCATTGTGCCTCAGTGGGTTACAAACCTGGCTAGTGTCCATGAGGATGCGGGTCTGTTCCCTGGCCTTGCTCAGCAGGTTAAAGATCCAGCACTGCCACAAGCAGTGGGGTAGGTCACAGACGTGGCTTGGATCTGGCACTGCTGTGGCATAAACCGGCAGCTCCAGCTCCAATTCGACCCCTAGTCTGCCAACTTCCATGACAAAGGGGCGTCCACCCCCAACACACACACAAAATCAATCAAAGCAAAAAGATATCCAATATGATAGTCAGCTCACATTTGTTTTTTCAGTACATATGCTACAAAAATGGCAACTGCAGGCCTTGACTATGAAATGTGTTGAATTGCTACTCCACATTAAGTACATGGTGTAACACAGTCGGAACCATTTCCGATACGGAAATTCCCAAATTAAAACTCTGCCCCCGTAGTTTCCGCTGTGGCGCGGGAGGTTAAGAATCCAACTGCAGCAGCAGCTCAGGTCACTGCAGAGGTGTAGGTTAGATACCTAGCCGGGTGCAGCAGGTTAAAGGATCTGGCACTGTCTCAGCTGCAACTCAGATTCAGAGTCAATCCCTCACCCAGGAACTTTCATTATGCCACAGGTACAGATGTAAAATTAAAAAAAAAAAAAAAAAATCAAGAAAACCTCCACTCTCTCCCAGCTGGCTCACACTTTCCTAACAGAGTACAGGCTTCCCTTCCTCTGGGGCAGAGAGACTTCTCATGCACTCAAACTCTGATGGCTTCTCTGCCTACTGCTCCAGGACCAGGAAGGGGTACAAAACTCAGTACCATCAACCCAATACTCGCTTGTCACATACTCTTGACATGTTTTAAAACGCACAGGAAAGAAAAGTTTATATTCAGTAAGAATCTTCACCAGTTATTTCTATTGAAGAATGTCAATAAACCTAAACATACCTAATATTGAAAAAGAATTCAGGAGTTCCCGTCATGGTACAGTGGAAACTAATCTGACTAGGAACCGTGAGACTGCAGGTTCGATCCCTGGCCTCGCTCAGTGGGTTAAGGATCTGGTGTTGCCATGACCATGATTCGGATCTGGTGTTGCTGTGGCTGTGGCGCAGGCCTGAGGCTCCAGCTCCAATGAGACCCCTAGCCTGGGACCCTCCATATGATATGCCGCGGGTGCAGCCCTAAAAAGAACAAACAAAAAAAAAGAGTTAAAAGTAAAATCTGTTTTGCCCACCACACACACACTTCATTCATCAACACTGTGGGCCTGGCATTAGAGTAAAACTACCCCAGAGCCACACAGGTACGTGACAGTGTTCCTATGTAATTGCTATAAAGTTTAACTGCTTTAAAACACTTAGTGTTTTCTGCACTAGTCTGATGAGAATCAGCCCCAGAGTCCCTGAAATTCAGCCAACTGGGGAGCTTCATTCACTTACTCAACACTGTACAATGAGCACCTGTTGTACTTCGCTGGGGCTACCAAAAAAACATAACCGTGAATAAAACTAACTTGTCCCCAGTCCTCTTTCAGTTTACATTCTAACACTGAAGAAAGACACTAAGAGAGGTGGTTAGAATGTTAAAGAAAGGGGGCACCATTCCAAGAAGAGGCAGGAACAGCTCTCATCTAGCCCCTGAGGTTATGGGCCTGCCAAGATGAGGGAAATAAAATGGAGAAAGTATGGTGTTATTTTGCTTATAAATCTTGTGAAAGCATCGACTGCTCTAAATGAGAACAATAACTCCAGAGGCAAGGCAGAAGCCTCAAGACACATGCAGTCAAAGAAAGAGCCTACCTCGATGTACCCTTAGACCCAAAGGGTCATGGCTACAGCAAGAATTCCTATCTTCAGGCCTTAATTACTGAGTATTATTCTTTTTTACAGTAACCCCTAAAATGCCCTGAATAGTAGCGGCCCCCAAAGAGCTCTATAAGCCTAAAGACACTGTCTTGAAATTGCTAAACTCTTCAAAGTGAAGTTCATCAACTCCAGAGTGACAGCAAGAACGGGTATGGAATTGGTGCATCTGCTCTAAGGTTCTCAGTATTCCAAACAGGGAGCCTCCAGTCCTCTGGAGTACAGTGTCAGCACTAAGTGACCACAGAGTAATCCCGTTCTGAGAACAGACATTTTAACAGAAGGTATCCAACATGCTTTATTTAAACGCACTCCTGGTCAGGTGCAAAAATCACTCATTACAAGAAATACATAAACAATAATCTTCCATAAAGTACTGTTCAAAGTTCTCAATTCTAAGTGGGAAAAAAAAAACAAAAAACCACATAACAAACAAAAACGAGAACTACCCATCATTCAAGTAAGTAGCCCTGGAATAGAAGACTTCTACTTTTTTTTTTTTTTTTTAATGGCCACACCAATGACAAATATAAGTTCCTGGGCCAGGGACTGAACACAAGCCACAGCTGGGAGTGGGCTGGGGATCAAACCGCGCCTGTGCAGCAACCCGAACCACAGCAGTTGGATTCCTAACCCACTGTGCCACAGCGGGAACGCCAGAAGACTTCTACCTTCAAGGGACCCAGAGTCCTAGAAGGTCATCAGGGCTGGAGTCCCCTGGCTCTGCGCCCTCCCCGTGCAGCACGCCTCAGAGGAGCTCTCCCACGGATCCAGAAAGACGGCCATCTGGGAGCCCACACGAGCAGCAACCCAGAAAGAAAAAGCAGTCCTTCCTTCCTAGTCCTATGGGAAAGTACCAAATGGGATGCCAATCGGCCAGATTGATCGCATGCTCATCCTTGAACTATCACGTGTCTCTAAGATGATGCTACAGAATTCTATGACTGATGGGAAGGGGAGGGGTAATAGTAACTGACCCCTTCCAAATGGGATCCGCCTAAGAAACAAGTCAAAAGGAAAACCTTTCTGCAGAGGAAACTACAGCTGCCACAGCCAACTGTGCTCAATTTTTCAACTTTTCATCTATACAAAAGTAATAAGCCTCTCTTTAAATTGAATCTTACATTTTATTTTTATACAGAAGGCAACTAAAAAGCAGAGTTGGATGGAAAGTGAGGAGGAACAGTGCCTTTCCCTCACACACCTACCATAAATCCCTCACCCCAAAGGGATGCCTGAGGGAACCGCGGTGGCTCCTTGAATTCTGAGCAACGGTGAAAACCAGAGCTCTAATTTAATGTTTTAGAGGAAAAGCTGCACTAATTTTCCAATCCATGCCTTAGAAATGACTGCAGCATATTCCTATCTATAACAAACATTATTTAATCCTTATTTGCAACTAAAAACAAATTAGTTTAAATGTCTAATGCTTTTATTAAATGCTTAAAACCCCCATTTTGGCTCTATCTTGAATGCATTCTTATTTGCCGTAGTACACTTACATATAAAGGTCTCAGAAATCAAGTCTCCCAAGTGACGACTGCCAACTGGTCTAATTTTCAAAATCACTATCAATGCTCAGAGCTACCAGAACCTTCAATCCTACAGAAATTTCAAATTGTTTAGTAATTCCAGACAACACTTAATTCTTCCTATTTTGAGCTTGCTTTTATAGGAAAACTTTTTTTTTTTTTGGTCTTTTTTGTCTTTACCAGGGCCGCACCCATGGCATATGGAGGTTCCCAGGCTAGAGGTCGAATCAGAGTTATTGCTGCAGCCTACGCCAGAGCCACAGCAACGCGGGATCCGAGCCACATCTGCAACCTACACCACAGTTCACGGCAACGCCGGATCCTTCACCCACTGAGCAAGGCCAGGGATCGAACCCGCACCCTCATGGCTCCTAGTCGGATTCGTTAACCACTGAGCCATGAAGGGCACTCCCAGAAGAACTTTTCTAAACGCATACTTTCACTTATGGCGTAAGCTTGAAAGAACGTTTTGGTGATTAGATTAGCTAATTGTTGCAAATGTCCTCCCTCACTAAAATGACTTACTCTTGAAACAAAGTGTCAAAGACGACCGCTTCTAGTTCCAGAAATGAACGGTTACAGTTTATACACGGGTCTATCAACATCATTATGGCTTACTTGTATTATTACCCTGTATTCTGTGTTACTAAACACAGTTTCTTAAAGCAAATATAACTGAGAAATGCATCCGTGTGTAACCAGGAGTATGAGAGAGTAAAAAGATACACTTAATCACAAGTCATAAACACAACAGCAGAGAAAGTTCCGTTTATCATTTCTGTTTTTAAGAAGGTACTGGCGGAGATGGGCCCAGTGGTCGCAGGACAGTATGTGTACCTATCAGACCATCCTCAACATTTTCCTATCATTTTGTTCATTAAAATCTATCGGCCTTTCTCTTCGGTCCCTCAGGTCACGGCTATAACGCCACCTAAATAATATGAGCACTTGCGTCATTATGCTGTTTGAAAACTTGGTTCTGTGATTTTTAGTTTCTGTATCACATTTAAGAGAAAAAAAGGGGAAGGGGAGGGAGATAAGTGGGCAGAGATGGGGAAAAAAGAGAGGGAAAAGCGCAATAAAAAGATGAACATAAAACATGTTTCCTGAAGTTCCCGTCGTGGCGCAGTGGTTAACAAATCCGACTAGGAACCATGAGGTTGCGGGTTTGATCCCTGGCCTTGCTCAGTGGGTGAAGGATCCGGCGTTGCCGTAAGCTATGGTGTGGGTTGCAGACACAACTCAGATCCCGCATTGCTGTGGCTCTGGTGTAGGCTGGTGGCTACAGCTCCGATTCGACCCCTAGCCGGGGAACCTCCATATGCTGTTAGAGCGGCTCAAGAAACGGCAAAAAGGAAGAAAAAAAAAAAAGTTTCCTAAACCATGAATATGAACATGTACATCAACAACAAAAGCATCCAGAATCTCTAACAGATTAAATTCTGACTACAAACACATGATTTTAAGGAGAAAGAAATGGACTCTCCCATTTCTTTAGATATGTAAAGAGATTAATGTGGGCAAGCAGGTAGTTTTTCTGATAAGCGCAGAAACGTTCGAAGACAAAGATACCATGTGTATAAAAGAATGGCGTGAATCTCTCCAACCATTATCAGGAAGAAGTCTCAGAATAAAGTGAGGTGTGCAAAAAAATAAAGTTCAATTAGTTACACTACACTGTTAATAATTACAAATACTGTCTTGGTCAAAGAATATTATCTTCAGCATGCATACAGAAAACTAAACAATGGAAGAAGGATAACTAAAATCCCAAGACTGGTGAAAATGGTGAGGTCATGCATCTTACTTACTCTCAACTGCAGCCTCCTAACTTGCATGAATGATAATGCAGGAACTTGGGGATGCATACAATACCTGCCTTCATCTTTAAAGAGGTAACAAACACAACTGCTTCTACAAGCTGGCAGTCCAAATTCTTGACTACACAGGTGCTTATTTTACAGTTGGATGAACTGTGTATCTACTTTACGTACTTTTTTATGTGCTGCATTTCATACACGTACACACAAAGCTAAAAAACTTTCCATGGTACAGGATAACCATGGAACAGCAAACGACGTCTCACTTTTCAAAAACTATGGATAGATCTATTTAACACAAATCCCTACCAGGAGTCTCACAAACTAAGAATAGTTTGTAAAAGCTAATGAAGCTGTCATGGGATTCCTACATTCAAAGGCCATGAAACCCTTTTTTCAAGAGTGTTACGTGACAGGAACTACAGCTTTTAAGAGCCATGAGGTACACTCCTCATCTAGGGCAGCCCTCCTGGTAAAGGGGTCGGGGAGGGCAAGAGAGCGAAATGTCATGGATGCTGGAACTGTTGTGTGATTTCCTACCTTGGAAGAACCAGACATGGAGGGATTGACTACTGGTAGCAAATTTGGTCTAGAGGGAGGACTCGGGGGTGTGCTCCAAAGCTCTCTCCTCTGCCCTCTCAACATACAAAGCCAAGAGTGTAGAAGGCATACAATGGCAGATTTCAAGGATAATGAGTTGGGACACGACAGATGAATGCAGGGGATGGTTTCTGAAATTAGGATTAGGACCCTTTAAAATATAGATGGTAAAGAAGGTTGCCTAGAAGAAAAAACATGTGCACAGGTGGGTAAGAAGTCGGGGATGTCCCCACTGGTTTGTATTTCTTCCTGAAGGGCACCTATGAGGAGGGTAACACCAGGGGACTGAGAAGAATAGGGAAGAGCTGATGCAGAGAATGCAATACAAAGCTGACTAGAAACAACCGAAAAGTCAAGGTTTAAATTTACAAAATGCAAAAACTGTGCACTTTCACCAATGAATGTCTCTATTTTAAAAGTAACTCCAGAAACAACAAAAGACCCAGAATCACCAAAGCAATCCTGAGAAACAAAAACCAAGCAGGAGGCATCACTCTCCCAGACTTCAAGAAATACTACAAAGCCACAGTCATCAAGACAACGTGGTACTGGTATCAAAACAGACAGACAGACCGATGGAACAGAATAGAGAACCCGGAAATAAGCCCTGACACCTATGGTCAATTAATCTTTGACAAGGGAGGCAAGAACATACAATGGGAAAAAGAAAGTCGATTCAGCAAGCACTGCTGGGAAACCTGGACAGCTGCATGCAAAGCAATGAAACTAGAACACACCCTCACACCATGCACAAAAATAAACTCCAAATGGCTGAAAGACTTAAATACATGACAGGACACCATCAAACTCCTAGAAGAAAACATAGGCAAAACACTCTCTGACATCAACATCATGAATATTTTCTCAGGTCAGTCTCCCAAAGCAATCGAAATTAGAGCAAAAATAAACCCATGGGACCTCATCAAACTGAAAAGCTTTTGCACAGCAAAGGAAACCCAAAAGAAAACAAAAAGACAACTTACAGAATGGGAAAAAACAGTTTCAAATGATGCAACCGACAAGGGCTTCATCTCTAGAATATATAAACAACTTATACAACCCAACAGCAAAAAAGCCAATCAATCCATGGAAAAATGGGCAAAAGACCTGAATAGACATTTCTCCAAAGAAGATATACAGATGGCCAGCAAACACATGGAAAAATGCTCAACATCGCTGGTTATAAGAGAAAAGCAAATCAAAACTACCATGAGATACCACCTCACACCAGTCAGAATGGCCATCATTAATAAATCCACAAAGAACAAGTGCTGGAGGGGCTGTGGAGAAAAGGGAACCCTCCTGCACTGTTGGTGAGAATGTAAACTGGTACAGCCACTATGGAGAACAGTCTGGACATACCTTAGAAATCTATACATAGAACTTCCATATGACCCTGCAATCCCACTCTTGCGCATCTATCCGGACAAAACTCTACTTCAAAGAGACACGTGCACCCGTATGTTCATTGCAGCACTATTCACAAGAGCCAGGACAAGAAAACAACCCAAATGTCCATCGACAGAGGATTGGATTCGGAAGAGGGGGTATATATACACAATGGAATACTACTCAGCCATAAAAAAGAATGATATAATGCCATTTGCAGCAACATGGATGGAGCTAGAGAATCTCATACTGAGTGAGTGAAATGAGCCAGAAAGACAAAGACAAATACCATATGATATCACTTATAACTGGAATCTAATATCCAGCACAAATGAACATCTCCTCAGAAAAGAAAATCATGGACTTGGAGAAGAGACTTGTGGCTGCCTGATGGGAGGGGGAGGGGGTGGGAGGGATTGGGAGCTTGGGCTTATCAGACACAACTTAGAATAGATTTACAAGGAGATCCTGCTGAGTAGCATTGAGAACTTTGTCTAGATACTCATGTTGCAACAGAACAAAGGGTGGGGGAAAAAAAATGTAATTGTAATGTATACATGTAAGGATAACTTGATCCCCTTGCTGTACAGTGGGAAAAAAAAAAAAGTTTAGTACATAATATATTTAACAACAAGAAAATGTACATTTGGAATACAGTTGAAATAAATATTTGAAAAAGAAAAGAAAAAAAAAAAAAGTAACTCCATTATCAATGTGAATGATTCATTTATTTTTCAACCAGGATTTTCAGCCCAAATTTCCAAGAATATTCAGTTTTTAAATAAGATATTCTGAAATCTTCAGTTATTTTACTATTTATAAAAATCTTATATTTTAACAAAATGTATCAATGGAATTACCATATAACATGACTGACGAAGAACTAAACTTGGCCAGATAGGTCCATTCCAGTTTAAATCAAAGAAAATGAGGAAATAAACTGAAACTTATGTATTACCATATAAATCTTCCCATAGATACAAGAAAGTAAACAGAAAAAAAAAAAAAAGGAGTCCCTGTCGTGGCTCAGTGGTTAACAAATCTGACTAGGAATCGTGAGGTTGTAGGTTCAATCCCTGCCCTTGCTCAGTGGGTTAAGGATCCGGTACTGCCATGAGCTGTGATGTAGGTCGCAGACGTGGCCTGGATTCCACGTTGCTGTTGCTGCGGCGTCGGCCAGTGGCTACAGCTCCAATTAGACCCCTAGCCTGGGAACCTCCATAGGCCGCAGGTGCGGCCCTAGAAAAGACAAAAAAACAAAAAAGTAAACCACTATCACATATATTAAGTGTGTTGCCTAGATTATTTTAAGCATCTTGTTATACAGCAGTGAGAATTCTGTAACTTATTCAACTAGAGTTTTTTAAAAAAATTTTTATTATAATTTACAATGTTCTGACAATTTCTGCTGTATAGCAAAGTGACCCAGTTATACATGCATATTATATATATATATATGTAATATTCTTTTTCTCACATTATCCTCCATCACATTCCATCACAAGTGGCTAGATATAGTTCCTGGTGCTGTACAGCAGGATCTCACTGCTTATTCACTCCAAATGCAATAGTTTGCATCCACTAAGTCCAAACTCCTAGTCCTTAAATTCAATAGTTTTTTCATTTAACTTTGCTTCATTCTATTTTGTTTCGAGATATTTAAGCATAGCATAGTCAAAAAACTTTTGCCCTTATCCTTCAGGATACATTTTTAATAAGGGCAAAGCTTAATGCCTAAGCTAAGAGATCTCAACAGTCTATGCCATACTTATAAAAAGTCAATATGAATGGCCAATGAAATGGAATTAACTGAGTTAATCAATGTATGATTTTGATATGCATGAAAAAAAGATTTGACTTAAATTTTTTCAGGCACTATTAACACATTAAATGATACAAAAATACTGTTCTTGCAAATAAAAATCAACACTGTTAAATTTAAATCATATGATGTTGCTTTTACTAACATTTTCCCCAGAAAATTTCTAGGATGATAATTACCAATTAAAAATATGGTTTTAATTCCTTATATTCAATTATCCAGACATAAATGTAAGACCTTCAATGAAGTCATCGTGTCCACAGCCCCAGTTTTTTGTCCTTAAAAAATAAATCTTCATGAAATGGACAGTGGCCTAAAATACCGATTCAGAACCCCATTCTACTGTGACATGGAGAATGAGTTACTTGGACAAAACTGGTCAACGTGGCTCTTGCCTGGTTTCCCATCTCCCGCCTCGTGGGATCATCACGAAGACTGCAAAACGTACCCCATGGAAGACTCGCGGTGCGGAGGCTGGCACAGACGATGCACTCAAGCCCAGCAGGCTGCTGCTTCTACCATCGTCTGTATGGAGTCCACCGTGAATGGTCCTTCAGGCAACAATGACAAACAAGGTCCCTATGACCACGAAGGGTCTGGGTGTGTTGACACGGTTACTGTGGTTTCTACTCATGTCGGTGTAAATACGATCTGCAACGTGTCTGAGGTGGTAGACAGCCCCACTGGGCAGTCAGAAATGCGTCTTGGTCAATTCTTGGGCAAACCATGAAGGAAACTACACACAGCGAACACAGAATTAGAGCTACGTATTTTTGCAATGTTACAAAGGGTTGAAAAAGATAATACAGGTTATTCCATTAGTTTCAAGTAGTAGTAAAATTCAAGTTCTCTCAATTTGTGTTTTAAATTTCTTAATGGCATCGAAACTTGGGTGCCATGTTCAGTGTATTTTACCAGTTTAAATGTGGGCTAAGTTTATATCGACTTTTGTTCTAAATTGTTAACGATTTTCAAAATAACCCCAAAATGAAAGCTACTCATTAAAATTTTTAAGAAGCTATCCAAGATTAAGGCAGGCACTTTAAAAGGGGACATACAGCTGACCCTTAAACAATGCAGGGATTAAGGGTGGCACCCCTGAGCAGTCAAAAATGTGTGTTTAACCTTATAGTTGGCCTTCTATCTTCTCCATCTGTGATTCAACCAACTGCAGACTGTGTAGCACTATATTACACATTCAGAGAAAATCATCTGCACATAAGTGGACTCCCACTGGTTCAAACCAGTGTTATTCAAGGGTCAACTTTAATCTACTTAATGGTTGTTGAATTTTTCCATGCCATCCTCTCCATCACTGAGATGGGCAGCCTCTGCTTTCAAAAAAGGCAACAATAACAGGGAGGAAAAAATTGGAGAAACTGCCTCAGAAAAAAAACTAAATTGGTATAATGTGGGGAAAGAATTTTTTAAACCAAAAAACCTAACAAGCCAATGAGATGTGATCACCAGAAAACACATGTAACTGATACTTAACATGCCCTTCTATGCCGTGTTCTTCCTCAAGATAAATCCTGCCTACTCCAACGAGCTACTTCCATATATAGCATGTTCCTTCATCCATGTCATGACAAATTATTTCTTCAACCTGGTGTCTGTTCTGCTTTAAATTCTTACCCTTTCAAAACATTAGCCAGAACTCATTTCCTTTTAAGAAGTTCTAAACGTTTGAATCGTTTAGTGCTATCAACCCTTTTAAAAGAGAAGAGGCAGGGAAAGTTTCTCAGGATTACCAGCAATCACTAATAATCTGAAATGTCTCTTCACTCCTGTCAGAAATGGGAGTGGAATAGGGTGGTTAAATCCCCAACCTGTGCACCTGTGAGGGCCTACAGGTGCCTCTGCTACCATTAATAATCTACTTCAGCCTGTCTGAGCCTCAAATTCCTTCAACATCCAGCCCAAAGTCATGCTAAAGGCTCAGCTGCCCTCCAAGGCTCTGAGTAAATGAAAACAGAGCCCACAGCCTATGAACTCAAACCTGCGTGCACATGTCCTGTTCTGGTAAACCCACAGACTTGCTGATCACAGCACACTCTCCTGCCACGAGCAGGAATGATCTCTCCTCCTTTTAGTTCAGAGACGTCCTTCCTAATCCAATTTCGATGATAACGAGCCCCAGCGAAAGGGGAATTTTCAAAACTAGTGAGGTGCTCTGGCATACAGAATTATCAAAAATGCAGATGTTAAGAAAAACACACCCACATGCTGACAATTTTTCGTTACTAGGTTCAGTTACGGCCATTTTAAACTGTTTTTTAAGTGACTATGTTTCGTCCTTCCTGTAAAACTTCATTAATCTATAAAATAGTTGGAGTATTTATCTCAAATTTTTAGACATATGGGAATCCTCCTGTTATCTCTGGATTACTGCTCGTGCATAATTCCACGATGGTTAGGGAACATATTCTACATGATTTCAATCATTTGAAATCTGTTGAGACTGGCTTTACAGTCTCACACATGGTCAATGTCAAATGCCCGTGTGTGCCTGAAAAGAATGGGTTATACAGAAAGTGCATTAACATTCTGTGTGTGTCTATGAGCAATGCAATTTGTCGTTCATGCTCTTCGGATCATCTACAGCCTTCTGCATTTTCCCCAAGTTCTACCAGTAATTCGGAAAACTATGCTAACTCCCCACAGGACTGTGACTTCGGCCACTCACCTGTCCTTCTGCTTCTGTGTATTTCTGCTTGCGTCATGGCGTCTACAGTACCCAACACCCAAGTCCTTTCTATCTGATGAACTGAACGTGTTACCATTATGCAGTGCTCTTCCTCACCTCAATTTAATGCCTTTTACCTTCATCTCTATTTTGCCTGCCATCGCTAGAGTTATACCAGCTTTCTTTTGATTAGAATGAACCTGAAATGTGGTTTTCCATTCTTTCGCCTTCCTACCCTTTTTTTTAAGATATGTGTCTTGTAAATCTAGCGTCTCATTATATTTTTGGTTTTTTTTTTTTTAATCTGACCACCTTTGTCTTAACTGAATCACCTAGTCTATGGACACTTCCTGACATGTGGGTTTATAATGATGTTACCTGGCACTGTTTCTCCTGCCTCTTCTCTATTCTTGTCTCATCGTGGGAGACAAGGGTGTTGAAGCCCATTTTCTTCTGGCTTCCCACCTGTGCCCTTTGTGGATAATGGCAGTAAATTATTAGGTAAATAAAATGGTTCATCAGTTTTTATTCTGGTTATTTATAAGCTTGTTTTCCTCAATGAGATGGGGTGATGTTTAACTTTCCTAGTTAATAAATTCCAGTGTTTTCAGCTGATGGCAAAATATCGGACATAAAATCTTCATGAACTTTTGATACAACTACCATCTGGTCTTTACCCGATCCACTTAAGTAAAAAGCTACCCATTAAAAATCATGGCAATCGACTCAGAATAACTGCTGTTTAGGCAGTAACCAAGCTGCTTTCAAATTCTCTATTCTTCTCGTTGTAGCCAGTGAAACCAAGGTATATTATCACAAAAGAAATATCTACCTATCAGATATTATTGATCCTTGCAGCAATCAGATGTCACTAATTGTATTTACTATTCTATCATGTTTCTCTTTTTACACCAATCCCACAATAAAAATCAGGTGAAGCCAAATTTCTCACAGACAAGACAGTGTTATTTCACTTTTAATGGGAAAAAAACTGTTATAATTGTCCTACTAAGTTTAAGTTTTGAGCAAACTATTTATAGCATACATAAATAATTGAGAAGTGAATAAACATATACAAGCTTCAATGTTGTAAAATGGACAAAACTGACATGACATGCTGAGTGACTATACAAGTAAAATCCAGGGTATCACTAGAAAAAGGCTGCAAATACCTCATGGGCTAGTAGTCCAACGTAAGATTCAGTCTTGTACCTCAGACACCTTATCAAAGTCTTACGAGTTGACTGGTTTCGGGAAAAACACCTCATGCCAAATTTAAAGGCTATCAACTACATTAATCAAAATGACAGTTTATCAATATTGTCAGTAATTTACAAGAAAATAACTTCCAAGATGACTGAATACCTAACTCTCTGGCCACTGTAATCTGTCCCCATAAGTGAGCTACACTGGAGAACTACAGTGGAGTAGCATCGGATGAGCAATGGGTAGATACGGAATTAGAACAAAGAGAGTTATTTATCGACTTCAAAAGTTCTGGCTAAAATAGAGACTCCTAAAAACAATAGAGAAAATTAATAAAACCAAGAGCTGGTTCTTTGAAAAGGTGAACAAAATTGACAAACCCCTGGCCAGACTCACTAAAAAGAGGAGAGAAAGAACCCAAATAACCAAAATTATAAATGAAAAAGGAGAAATCACAACGGATACAGCAGAAAGACAAAAAACCGTAAGAGAATACTATGAACAACTATACAGCAACAAGTTTGACAATCTGGAAGAAATGGACAATTTTCTAGAATCTTACAGCCTGCCAAAACTGAATCAAGTAGAAACAGACCAAATGAACAGACCGATCACTAGAAATGAAATGGAAGAGGTCATAAAATCACTCCCTACAAAGAAAAGTCCAGGACCAGATGGCTTCACAGGTGAATTTTATCAAACATATAAAGAGGAACTGGTGCCCATCCTCCTTAAACTCTTTCAAAAGGTTGAAGAAGAAGGAATACTCCCAAAGACATTCTATGATGCCACCATCACCCTCATTCCAAAACCAGGCAGAGATACCACCAAAAAAGAAAACTATCGCCCAATATCATTGATGAATATAGATGCAAAAATTCTCAACAAAATCTTAGCCAACCGAATCCAACAACATACCAAAAAAATTATACACCATGACCAGGTTGGGTTCATCCCAGGTTCACAAGGATGATTCAACATACGCAAATCAATCAGCATCATACACCACATTAACAACAAAAAAAGTCAAAAATCATATGATCATCTCAATAGACGCAGAAAAAGCATTTGACAAAGTCCAACGTCCATTCATGATCAAGACCCTCGCCAAAGTGGGCATAGAGGGAACATTCCTGAATATAATCAAAGCCATTTATGAGAAACCCACAGCAAATATAATCCTCAATGGGGAAAAACTGAACGCCTTCTCCCTCCAATCTGGAACAAGACAGGGATGCCCACTCTCACCACTGCTCTTCAACATCGTTTTGGAAGTCCTAGCCACAGAAATTAGACAAACAAAAGAAATCAAAGGCATCCATATAGGAAGAGAAGAGAGAAAACTGTCACTGTATGCAGATGACATGATACTATACAAAGAAAACCCTAAGGACTCAACCCCAAAACTACTTGAACTGATTCATAAATTCCGCAAAGTAGCAGGATATAAAATTAACACTCAGAAGTCAGTGGCATTTCTGTATACCAGCAATGAAATATTAGAAAAGGAATACAAAGATATAATGCCTTTTAAAATTGCACCTCACAAAATCAAATACCTCGGAATACACCTGACCAAGGAGGTAAAGGACCTATATGCCGAGAACTATAAAACTTTAATCAAAGAAATCAAAGAAGATGTAAAGAAATGGAAAGATATTCCATGTTCCTGGATTGGGAACATCAATATTGTAAAAATGGCCATACTACCCAAAGCAATCTACAGATTCAATGCAATCCCTATCAAATTACCCAGGACATTTTTCACAGAACTAGAACAAACAATCCAAACATTTATATGGAACCACAAAAAACCCAGAATCACCAAAGCAATCCCAAGAAACAAAAACCAAGCAGGAGGCATCACTCTCCCAGACTTCAAGAAATACTACAAAGCCACAGTCATCAAGACAACGTGGTACTGGTATCAAAACAGACAGACAGACCGATGGAACAGAATAGAGAACCCGGAAATAAGCCCTGACACCTATGGTCAATTAATCTTTGACAAGGGAGGCAAGAACATACAATGGGAAAAAGAAAGTCGATTCAGCAAGCACTGCTGGGAAACCTGGACAGCTGCATGCAAAGCAATGAAACTAGAACACACCCTCACACCATGCACAAAAATAAACTCCAAATGGCTGAAAGACTTAAATACATGACAGGACACCATCAAACTCCTAGAAGAAAACATAGGCAAAACACTCTCTGACATCAACATCATGAATATTTTCTCAGGTCAGTCTCCCAAAGCAATCGAAATTAGAGCAAAAATAAACCCATGGGACCTCATCAAACTGAAAAGCTTTTGCACAGCAAAGGAAACCCAAAAGAAAACAAAAAGACAACTTACAGAATGGGAAAAAACAGTTTCAAATGATGCAACCGACAAGGGCTTCATCTCTAGAATATATAAACAACTTATACAACCCAACAGCAAAAAAGCCAATCAATCCATGGAAAAATGGGCAAAAGACCTGAATAGACATTTCTCCAAAGAAGATATACAGATGGCCAGCAAACACATGGAAAAATGCTCAACATCGCTGGTTATAAGAGAAATGCAAATCAAAACTACCATGAGATACCACCTCACACCAGTCAGAATGGCCATCATTGATAAATCCACAAATAACAAATGCTGGAGGGGCTGTGGAGAAAAGGGAACCCTCCTGCACTGTTGGTGGGAATGGAAACTGGTACAGCCACCATGGAGAACAGTTTGGACATACCTTAGAAATCTATACATAGAACTTCTATATGACCCCGCAATCCCACTCTTGCGCATCTATCCGGACAAAACTCTACTTCAAAGAGACACGTGCACCCGCATGTTCATTGCAGCACTATTCACAAGAGCCAGGACATGGAAACAACCCAAATGTCCATCGACAGAGGATTGGATTCGGAAGAGGTGGTATATACACACAATGGAATACTACTCAGCCATAAAAAAGAATGACATAATGTCATTTGCAGCAACATGGATGGAGCTAGAGAACCTCATACTGAGTGAGTGAAATGAGCCAGAAAGACAAAGACAAATACCATATGATATCACTTATAACTGGAATCTAATATCCAGCACAAATGAACATCTCCACAGAAAAGAAAATCATGGACTTGGAGAAGAGACTTGTGGCTGCCTGATGGGAGGGGGAGGGAGTGGGAGGGATCGGGAGCTTGGGCTTATCAGACACAACTTAGAATAGATTTACAAGGAGATCCTGCTGAATAGCATTGAGAACTTTGTCTAGATACTCATGTTGCAACAGAACAAAGGCTGGGGGAAAAATGTAATTGTAATGTATACATGTAAGGATAACCTGACCCCCTTGCTGTATGTACAGTGGGAAATTAAAAAAATAAAAAAAAATTTTTTTTAAATTAAAAATAAAGAAAAAAAAAGTTCTTGCTTCTGGTCACTTATGATGCAGCAGCATGACAATGTGACAAAAAAGAATGTGCATATGTACATGGGTCACCATGCTGCACAGTAGAAAACTGACAACACTGTAATCCAGCTATAATGAAAAAAATAAACACCATTATAAAATAAATCATGGAAGAAAAAATGTGGAGGTGATATCTATTTACAGGAATGTATATCACATAGGCAAAAAAAAAGTGAAATGAAAGGAAAAAAATGCCAAAGTTCGTGCTTCTTTCCTAAGTTGTATCCAGTTCCACCAGGAGCACGTGCCTGCCACAGCTTACCCTCTTCAACAGATCATGTTCACAGAGGCACTAACCAACACTTGGTCTAAGTCTCATTTTTTGAGCTCACTGCTGAAGGGCCCCTTTTTTCTTTATGGCATATTCATTTTGTTATTACTTTTATCATGTTATCTGTTGGGCTAGAGGGGTCTCTCATGCTCCCTTTTGATCCATGACATACTAGTTGACTCAAAATAGTTTACCCTTCTCAAATCAAACTTACTGTAACTGGAGCGCCTCACCCAAGTACCACCACCATCATGAATTTTCATTATTGTGCTACGTTTAAAAAAAAAAAAAAAAAAACCAGCATCAGCATGAAACATTTAGAGGCCAAAAGATGAACTTTCTCCTCCAGCTGCCACTTTATCAGCAGCCCAACAATGCGCAAGGAGTAAACCCTTAGATCTACCTACAAGGTGCTATCTTAAGACACACGTACTCTGGTCCCAAAAGGCAAATGTAACTTCAAAGGCTACTTGCCCATATTCCACGCTTCATAGTCTTCTCTTTGCCTCCACATGACCAGTCCCTCCCAGACAGGCAGTGGGGCA
The DNA here is from genome assembly GCF_016906955.1 of Phacochoerus africanus. NCBI lineage: Eukaryota > Metazoa > Chordata > Mammalia > Artiodactyla > Suidae > Phacochoerus > Phacochoerus africanus. The sequence continues at coordinate 4,240,280 of NC_062548.1, read as the reverse complement.
GCCCCCTCCTGGATATCTCGGTCAGTCACACTCAGACCCATCCTAGAAAAGCCATCGTTCCACCACCCTCCTCCTCTCCAGCCCCTGTGCCATGCTCCTGCCTGGGAAGCTGGCCTCTTTTTCAGATGACCAACATCAAGAAGGACTTTCTCCTTAAGTAGCAGTGAGCCATGGTCTAGTAAGGGTGAGCTCATGCTCTTATCACAGAACCAGCCGTCATGAAATCAAAGTCACAGACGTAAATACAGGCTGATTTTTTTTTTTTTTCCCCAACCACGGAGCAGCTGAAAGCAATGGAAGAGTGAGGAAGGAGGCAGCAAAAGTAGGGGAGGCCCAAGCATACAGAAGGGCAGTGAAGAAAATGCCAAAACTAAAGTAAGTTGCTTCTGCCTGGGGGAAAGAAAGAGAAGGAAGAGCAGGCCAGCCACAGACTTCATGGTGACGTACAAAACGGTGGGGACTGCACACCAGAGACAGGGCAGACGAACAACATGAGAAACAAATGGCAGACATCGAATTGTTCTATCCTCTGACTTAATTCCATCTGTACCCTGAACGTGAACTGTCTGCAGATGAACCTTCTAAGAGCATTAGCTATCCCCTAACTCAGTGTCTGCTGCCATGTACCAGGCACAGTACTTGGCACTTGTGCATCACTCATCAAAAGTCATAATGATGAATAACAATCCAGCTCACATTTACCAAGGTGTTAATCTTCCTAACAACTTTATGAGATAGATGCTAACATGATTCCAGATGACAAGTGAGCAAAGCTAAGCTGGAGAGATTCATTAGCTTAAGGTCACACAGTTATCAAGTAGCAAAGACAGGAACTGTACCTACTCAGTTCTCCTGGATGATACACGAAAATCTAAGTGCTTAACCACAGTCCTATACCGTTTCTGGCTTAGGCATCGCCCCCATGTTCAAGATGAGGAAAATGGAGAGGTTAAGCTACCAAAGTCTCACAGAAATGTAGTACTGAGCTGGAATATGAACTCCCTTCATCTTGACTATTATAATATACCCCTTCTCTCACTGAAACATTACACGTTTAATCATTTATAAAGCAGGATTCCTAGATTTAAGCTCTATCTACATTTGTTTTCAAGGCTCAAATGTACTTTCCAAAGGGGGGGGGGGGAATCCATAGTTTATTTGTAACTGGTGAGATACTAAGCTACACTCTAATGCATAAATGATTCCCTGGGAATTAATAAGGTACTTAAGAAACTTGTATTAACTCTTTCCGGCCACAAGGGTATCATTCAGTGAACGGAATTCTTAATGTACTAAAATGGTACCCGAGAGGTTCAGAAGCACATAACTTCCTCTGAGGGCATGAAGAGAAAAAAACTTGTAAAGCCATTTAGGAATATAAACTAAATTCAGAATACAATTAAAAAACCAAGCTACAGGGAAATACTGTTCTAGTGGATTAGCCCCTGGCCCTCAAAAACTTGGCAGAAGCGAAACTAAAAGGAGGTGGGAAATATCTGTGTCCTTTGCAGAGAAAACCACCTTGGACAGAGGATCTGGGCCCAATATCCAGACGTGACGGCAGTCATCAGAGAGCAGAGCAAAGAAAAAATTACCTTGTTCCTGCTTCATCGAGAACTTTCGGCAGAGCCAGAGTGAGAGCAGTGGCTTTAGGAAGAGTCCCCACGTCCGCAACTGGCACCACTATCTTCCCTGTCTCTCTTGCAGCTCCCTCACTTGGGGGTTCTAACCCATCAGTCTGTTCTCTAGCAATATTCCTCCTCCTCACTGTCTCACAGTAACAGCACACCACCATGCCCATATGAAGCATTTCTATCATTAGAGATTTATACACAATTAAGACATAATACAAAGAGATCCCATTCACTCCTGATCAAGTTTATCTCAATGGCAACATCTTGAGGAATTAAAGTACAACACTGTATCTACCCATCATGTTACAGCTAAGACATAGAACGTTTTCATCACCCAAGAATCCATCATGTTGCCTTTTTTCTTTTTCTTTTCTTTTTTGAACAACCGCACCTGCAACAATTCCCGGGCCAGGGGTCAAATCGGAGCTGCAGGTGTAACCTATGCCACAGCCACGGCAGCACCGGATTCAAGCTGCATCTGCGATCTATGCACAGCATGTGGCAATGCCAAATCCTTCACCCACTGAGCAAGGCTAGGGATTGAACCCAAATCCTCAAAGAGACATCAGACACTAAGCCACAATGGGACACCCCCTGCCATGTTGCCTTTTTGAAGCCACACATCTTTCATGCTCTCTTATGTCTTAACAACTGGAAACCACCAACCAGTTATGTGAGAATTTGTTATTTCACAGTTACATGAATAGTATGTAACATTTATCATATAAGCATCATGTGCTAACTGAATGTACCACTGGAGCACTTGTATATGAGATTCTGGAATAGACTTTTTTTTTTTTTTTTACACTCAATGTGAAGATTCATCTACACTGTGTTCATCGATACTTTGTTCCTTTTCACTGTGAAGAGCAGTAACCACACAGGTACACTCCAGTGTAATCAGCCCCGAAGGACATCTGGACAGTTTCCAGTTTGGGGATATTACAAATAAAGCGTCTATGAACACTGCATACGGGTTTTTATGTGACTGTTTTTACTTCTTTGGGATAAGTAGCCAGGAATGTAACTGCCAGGTCTGACAGTAGCTGTGCATTTAGTTTTTTGTTTTTTCATTGTTTTTGGAGGGTTTGTCTTTTTAGGGCTGCACCCATGGTATGCGGAGGTTCCCAGGCTAGGGGTCGAATCAGAGCTATAGCCTCTGGCCTACTCCACAGCCCCAGTCACGCCAGATTTGAGCCGCATCGGTGACCTACACCACAGCTCACAGCCGGATCCTTAATCCACTAAACGAGGCCAGGGATCAAACCTGCAACCTCATGGTTCCTAATAGGATTCATTTCCACTGCACCACGATGGAAACTCCGCATTTAGTTTTATAAGAAACTGGCAAAACGGTTTTCTAGAATAGCAGCACTATTTTACATTCTTACCATCAATGTAAAAGTGATTCTATTTCTCCGCATCCTCACCGGTATTTGGTGTTTCCGCTACTTTTTATTTTAGCCTTTAGCAATGAGATTTCTCCCTGCGGTTTTTTTTGTTTGTTTGTTTTTTGTCTTTTTAGGGCTGCACCCACAGCATAGGGAAGTTCCCAGGCTAGGGGTCGAATTGGAACGCTAGCTGCCGGCCACAGCCACAGCCACAGCCCCGTAGGATCCGAGGTGCATCTGTGACCTACACCACAGCTCACGGCAACACCAGATCCATAACACACTGCGCAAGGCCAGGAATCAAACGTCCTCGTGGATACTAGCTGGATTCGTTTCCACTGAGCCACAGAGGGAACGCCTCTCCCTGTGGTTTTAGTTTTCATTTCCTAATGGCTATTGATGCTGACTGTCTTGTTCTGTGCTTATTGTCCATTTATTCATCCTCTTCAGTGAAGTGTCTTCAGATGGCGTCTGCCTATATTCTGAGTTTTTTTAACTACTGAATTTTGGAAGGGTTTTTGTTTTGTTTTGTCCTTTTAGGGCCGCACCTGGGCTAGGGGTCGAATCAGAGTTACAGCTGCTGGCCTTCACCACAGCCACAGCAATGCCAGATCCGAGCTGCGTCTGCGACCTACACCATAGCTCATGGCAACGCCGGATCCTTAACCCACAGAGCGAGGCCAGGGATCAAACCCAAAACCTCATGATGCCTAGTTGGATTCGTTGCCACTGCACCACAACAGCAACTCCTAAAAGCTCTTTATACATAGTAGATGCTACGCTTTTGGAAGATCTGCCAGTCACACATTTTCTACCAGTCTATAGCTTGTCTTTTCATCCTCTTAACATGGTCTTCTAAGAGCAAAGTTTTTACATTCAAGGGGTTCCAACTTGTCAATGTTTTTCTATTAGGACTGCGCTTTTGGTGTCAAGGTGAAGAATGCATTGCGAGGCCTGGATCCTGATGACTTCCTATTTTTTCCCTAAGTTTTTAACTTTACATTTCAAGCTGTAGTTTATGAGTTAATTTTTTATAAGGCATGTAAAGTTTAGATTAAGGATGTTTTATCTGCAGATGTCAAATCACTCCCGTACCATTTGCGAAAAAGGCTATCCTCCCTCCAGTGAAATGCTTTTGTACCTTTATCAAAAATTAGTAGGGTATATCTACGGGTGAGCGCATTTCTTAGTTCTCTGTCCCGTTCGTTTGATCTCTCTGCCAGTACCACACCATCTTGATTACCGCAGGTATCGACAAGGCTTTAGTATCAGTGAGAATGATTCTACCCTCCATGCTTTTTCAGTATTGTTTTAGCTATTCTGGGTCCTGTGCCTACAAAATTTTGAGTAACCTCCTCTATGGTCTACACAGTAACTTGCTGGAATTTTTACAGGAATTGCATTAATACCTATGTCAACCTGAGAAGAATTAGCCTTTACTATATTGAATCTATGTCATACAGCTGTATGAGCAAGAGTATGTTTCAACACTTAGTAGATCATCATTTCTTGGCATTTTGTAATTTTCAGTTCAAAGATTCTATACATGGTGAAATTTATACCTTTTTGGAGCAACTGTAAATAATGTTTTTCAGTTTCACGAGTCCTTGTTAATAACTAGAAATGTGATTGATTTTTATGTGTTGATGCTGTATGGAACACCTATTGAGCTCCCCAATTCTAGGAGTTTTCTAAATTCCATAGGATTTTCTATGAAATCATTTGCAGATAATGTCATCTGCAATGTCATCTGCAAATAGGGACAGTTTTAATTCTTTTTCTTGCTTTATTGTAGTAGCCAGAACTCCCCGTACTATCTTGAACAGCAATAGTAAGAACACGTCCTTGCCTTCTTCCCAAGAGGGAAGTATTTCAACTTTCACTACTGAGTGTACTCTCACCTAGAGATTTTTAGTAGATGCTTTTTATCTAGTTGAGGCAGTGCTCTATTAGTTTTCTGAGTTTTTAAATCATGAATGTTGGTTTTTGTCAAATGCTTTTTCTGGATGAATTCATAGATGATAAGGTTTTTCTTTAGCCTGCTGATACAGTAGATTACATCAAAAGAGTTCAAATGTTGAACCAGTCTTGCATGTCTGGAATAAATCCCACTTAGTCATGTTAAACCTTTATTACTAAATATTATTTGCTAATATTTTGCTGATGTCCATGAAAGATACTGGGCTACAGATTTCTAATTTTTTGTTGTCTTTGGTTTTGCTGCCAAGGTAATACTAACCTCATAAAGTGAGTTTCTAAGTCTTTCCTTCTATTTTTCTGGAGAAGATTACATAAAATTGATGTTAATTATTCATTAAATGTTGCTTACTCCCTCCAATGAAACCATCTAGGCCTGGAGATTTTTTTTTTTTTTTAGGAACTTATTAATGAAGAAGTTCAATTTCTTTAAAGGTTCTATCACTATTCAAGTTGTCCATTTCAACTGGGTCGAGCTTTGCTTAAGTTTTAGTTTGAGAATTGATCGACTTCCTCTAAGTGGTTTAATTTATGAGCACAGAGTTGTTCACAGCATTACCTTATTTTTTTAACAGCTGCCATATCAGTAGTCATAGCCTCCTCTGCTTCATTCCTGATTTATTGTGGTTTCTGTCTTGTTAGTTTTGCTAGTTTATCAATTTTATTGATCTTTTCAAAGAATAAATTTTTATTTTCATTTTTTCTTCTCATTCTACTTTCAATTTCATTGATTCCTGCTCTTCATTATTTCCATCCTTTTCCTTGTTTTATTTTTTAATTTTTTTTGCTTTTCAGGGCCGCACCCATGGCATACGGAGGTTCCCAGGCTAGGGGTCAAATCGAAGCTGTAGCTGCTGGCCTATGCCACAGAAATGCAGGATCCGAGCCGTGTCTGCAACCTACACCACAGCTCACAGCAGCACCGGATCCGTAACCCACTGATCAAGGCCAGGGATCGAACCTGCATCCTCGTGGATGCTAATCAGATTCGTTAACCGCTGAGCCATGACAGGAACTCCTTTTCCTTGTTTTAGAGTTCACTCTTTTGTAGTTTGAGGTAGCTTAATTTATTGATATTAGATCTTTCCTCCTTTCAAAGGCAATCATTTAATACTACAACTTCCCCTCAGCACTGCTTTAAGCCACATCCCACATATCCGACATACTATATTTTCATTAATTTCTTTTGAAATTTTCCTTTCAACCATGCATTATTAATAAATGTGTTTCAAGTGTTGAAAAAATTTCCTGTTGTCTTGATTTTCCATCTAGTAGTTATATCCATTGTTGAGAACAGTGTGTTAAAGACTCCAACTTCATTTATAAATACTTACAATAGGTATAAGTTTTTGCTTCATATACTTTAATGTTTTCTTCCTTGGTATGTAAATATTTCATATCATTATGTCTTCCATATTGGGTTGGTTCTTCTATCACGTGTCTTTCTCTCTAGTTAAGCTTCTTTGTCCTGAAATTTTCTGCTATTAATATGACTTTTTGTTTGTTTGTTTAGGGCCACATCTGTGGCATATAGAAGTTCCAAGGCTAGGGGCTGAATCAGAGCCACAGCCACGAGCCTATACCACAGCCATGGCCAAGAGCAGATCCAAGCCACATCTACAGCCTACACAACAACTTGCAGCAACACCAGATCCTTAACCCACTGAGCAAGGCCAGGGATCAAACCTGTGTCTTCATGGGTACCAACTGGGTTCTTAACCCACTGAGCCACAACAGAAACTCCAACATGGTCATTTTTTAAATATTCAAACAATATTCTTTTTCCATCCCTTACTTTCAACCTACTTATTCATCATTTATCAATGCTTTTCTTGTAAACAGTATAATTTAGGATATTTTCTTACCCATTCTGCCAATCTCTGTCTTCTGAGTAAGTTCAGACCCCCTACTATTTAAGGTAACTATACATACGGAAGGCCTTAAGTCTGTATTTAATTGTTTCCTATTTCTTCCTGGTTCTCTTTTTACCTTACTATAAATTATGTAAACATTTTAAGAATTCCATCTTAATTTGTTCAGTGTTTTGAGTATATTGCTTTCTGTAATTTTTTAGCAGCTGCTCTAAAGATTAAAATATGCATATGTAACTTGTGCTATGGGTATCAATATTTTATCATTTTAAGTATACACAACTTAATTCCCCTTCGGTCTCTTTATCTGCTCCCTTTTTCAAGAATAATTATCTTAGATATTTCTTTTACATAGATTTATCACATCATATTGTGGTATGTGCTTTGTTTCCACTGTGAAATATGATTTAAGAAGCTCATCAGGATCTGTTATGAAAGAACACTGGAATGGATAAATATTCCTGAAGTTTCGACTCTTTTTATTTGCTAGCAATAAATTCTTAGTTATTCTTTTATCTCAGAAACAGGTCCTTTCCCTTCTACTCCTGAATGATTCTGTTACTGGGATTGCCTCACATACAATTTGTGGCTGATCTTTTCTCTCAGTCCCTACAAAGTGTGTCATGGCCTCCAAGGTTCCAGATGAGCAAGCTCCTCTCATTTGAATTGGTTTTCCCCTACAAGAAAGGTGTCACTTCTCTCTGGATAATTTCAATAGTTTTCTCTTTAGTCTGTAGAAGTGTAATCATGATGTTTCTTGGCAGAGATTTCTTTGGGTTTATCCTGTTTGGGATTCGTTCAGCTTTTCAAATGCAAGTTCATGTCTTTCACCATCTTGGGAAGTTTTTATATATTTCTTCAAATTTTGTTTTTTGGTCTTACTTTCTCCTTTCTCTCTGGGGCTGTGTTGACATGAATATTAACTTACTGTCCCAGAGGTATGAGAGACTTTTTTTTTCACTCTATTTTCTCTGCTATGTATATTGAGTAAATTCTATACCCTGTTATCTCCACAACTGAGTCCATTCACTTTTTTAATTTGTTGTTTTTTTAGCTCTATAATTTCTTTTTCATTCTCTTAAGAAATTCTATTTCTTTGCTGAGCTTTTCTAGAATTTGTAACAGCTTACTAAAACATTTTTATCATGGCTGCTTTCAAATATTCGTCAGATAAATCTCAGTGTTGGCACATGTTCTTTGTTCTCATTCATGAGTGATTTTCCTGGTTCTTGATATGATGGCTGTTTAATTGTACCCTGACATTTTTGTTGAGAAATCCTGGATCCTGTTAAGGTATAATGCCACAGATGGGTGGGTGTATGTATTCCGGTATGCACAACAGCTGCACCTTAATGAGCTCCATTCCACCAGAAAGGGTTAAGTGGGTGCCGGGCAGCCCTGCGTCTTTCCGCCCATTCTACCTTACTGATGCCAGTGGGTGTGCAGGCTCAACGCCACCCCTCCTCAACTGGAAGACTATGGCAGGGAGGGGGAAGGGGAAAAGAACATCAAGCTTTGTGGAAATTAGACCCTACCTGCCCCACCTGGTTGCACCTGGTTGGCTCTGTTGACACCACCTGGTGAAAAAACTGAAGTGCCATCTGCTGCCAGGCAGGGAGTGAAAGATGAGCTCCCTGCTCAGGCAAACCTCCCATCTCCAGGCAGGGAGACCGCAGCATGCTGCGTGCTTTCGAGGACGGGTGGGAAAAGGGAGCAGGAAGTCAACTTCTCACTCAGACCTACTGAAGATGTGTGGAGGTGAAGGGATTCCCCTGGTGTCTGACTGGAGCAGGGTGAGTACTGACCGTTTCTTAGACCATCCTTTTCCCTGTCCTTTGGCTAGAGGGAACAGTCTCTTCTTGGAGCTCTTTTTTCCCCTGTGCCTGACGGCTGTTCAGGACTGGAAGCATCTGCAGCACCCTGGCCAGGGACATATGGGAGCTAATAAAGAAAACCAAGGAACTCACCCTCTTGTTTCCCAAGTCCAGAGGTTCCTGGACAGTCCACCACCTTCTTTCCACCTCTCGGTCTTCCTCTGCTTATTTACTGTGTTACTTCCAGGGATTCTGAGCTTTAGGAGGGTTGAGTTGGGAGGATTCTGATGGCTTCAACTGGGCAGAAGAGGAAGTCACTGGCTCACTCCCATTTATTCCTTTCGTCTTGTGATTTACACTGTTTCGATGTGCCCTTTGATAACTCCTACTGATCTGGACAGGTTCCTATTCATTCCATTTTTCTCTTACTAATACACATTCCATTATTCTTATTGTTCCTTAACACTTTCACCTACAGTAGTCATCAGTCACCTACTCCTGTTTCTTACAAATCACCCCTCCACAAAGACACTTTATGTGTCAATTTTCCACGCTAAGGTCTTTAGAATAATGTCATTGCCCGCACTTTTCCGTTCAGAAAGTACATGAGCACCTACGATGTACCAGGCGAGAAAGAGCATCAAATAGAGGTCAAAGTTTCTGACCTTGTGACACTTATATTCTAGTAAGGAACCAAAAAAAAGAACAGAAAAATTATGTATACCGTCATTTATTTATCCCAATAAGTTACAAAGGGACCAATGAGAATGCCAGTGTAGAAGTCTGGGGAACACGATGGAGTCAGGACCATACAGAGAGACCACTGCAGGCCACAGTAAGGTTTTTAAATCCTATGCTAAGTGCACTGGATTTACATGCCAAGTAACTAGGACAAGAGTAAGACCAGACTTAGTCTGGCAACTGGGTACAGAAGTTAAGAGTCAAGTTAGAGTAACTATTTACAAGGCTTTGTGAGCAAAAATGCTGTCCTAGGACAGCAATAGTAAGATCAGTTCCAAGTGCTCAGTTTCAGGATTTAGTACAAACGTAGAGCCAACAGAATTCGTTAATGGACTCAACGCGCAGAAGGAGAAGGAGAAGACAAAGGAAAATGCCAAGTCCTCAGGCCTGAGTTACGGGGTAAATTATAAAGTCATTTACTAAAATAGAGGACACGAGGTAACGGGCAGAACTGGAGGAAGAGAAAAAAATGTTTGCTTTTAGACAGATTTGAGACGCTTATTACTCATCTAGGAATTGATCAATTTAGATCACTGAAAATACAAATCTAGACCCCGGGGCAGATGAAGTCTAGAGATAAAGTAGGTAGGAGAGAACAAAGGACTGAACCCTGAGTGTCCTCAACTATGAAGATAGGTTTCAATAAGAAAAGAGTAATCTGACGGTATCAAATGCTTGTGCGAGGTTGTTTTCGGATCCTCTAGAATGTTTTTATTTCCTGCTCCTACTACCTCTTCTCACTTTCTGGACCCCAGTTCCAAGAATCTCTGTGTCCCTAGGGACTTGGCTGACACTTGGCTTCCTTTCCCTACATTCCTTAAATGTTGCTGCTACTTGCAGTAATTTGAAAGGGACAGCAAAGAAGATGGAAGAGTGATTAAGTCGAGTTCATACCACAGCTGCTGCTTCTTTCATGCTTGAGCTATATCATCTGCTAAGACTGAAAGGGACCAGAGTGAAATAAAGTAGGAATTGCCACTTTAATGAACAGGAGCACTGCCCAATCAAGGACAAGTCAAGGGACAGTCAGATCAGGACCAACAAGAAGCATACCAAACATCAATTTGTATGATCCAACCGAATTAAGACAAACTGAATCAAGTGAGGGAGAAAAACAGAGTTCACACATCCATCACAGCCTTGTGGATGGGAGCAGAGGCAGGGTGGTTTGGGAGCCAGGAATTGAGCACAATATCCACTACAGCATCAGTTTCCTGACGAAGCTACAATACTGGGCTTCCCCTAGAAGCCCAACGCTGCGGGGCGTGCTGGGGAACTGTTCCTGGCAGGTCAGGCTAGGGGGTGTTTTTAAGCCCCCTCGACAACTGAGAAAGACATTTAATTCCCTGCCATAAATCCTTTTCTGTTTAAAGTAGTAAGAACGAGATTCCGTTCTCTATAACTGAACGCTGACCAAGAGTGTTCAAAGTTGTTCTAATTCACCCCAAAGGGCTGAGCAATGTGGCCACAAGAGTCGATCAGGCGAAGAGTTTTTGTTGGGTTAGAGATGTGCATGACAGGTGAGATTTAAAACATAGAAATTCCTGATCTTCCACAAGTACTTTCTGAGCATCCTGATGTTGCCAGTAACTGGCGCCACTGGCCCTGTGTGTTTTGACTTTCATTAGCAATCAGTCCCTCAGAGCAACAGAGCCACAGCTGCCGCATTTCTTAGGCAAGAGATCTGAACCCATTTACAGGGAACATACCTGTGAGAACGACACAGTCAAATGCACTGCCTCAAGTAGCAGCCTCTTCCTTTCTTGGCAATACCCTTATGAAAGGTTATGATATAATGCCAAGAAGAAATACAAGAGCCTTTCTGGACAATGAAACCCAGTCCCCAGGCTCAATTTAGCCTTCAGTTCTAATCAGTGATAATGCCAAAGCAGTAAGCTGAATAACTGCTTAATTTAAAATGTTATTATTTGGGTACCTTCAATGATATAATGAGAATCACAAAAAAGTTGGCACATTTACCAAAAGTATTTCTTATCTAATAATGGGAGGGGGAGTTATTTGGAAACAGAAACAACTTATTGGCTAAATGTCAGAACCCTTAAAAGTATTACTGTCCCTACAGCTTATTATGACATTCCTAGAAACCATTCCAGCTTCTACTAACTTTAATTAAGAAATGCAGAGTCTTTGTAGAGTCTAGAAATATATTATTTCTAATAAAATTGGTAGGCCACTTACATTTATTATGAATGGCAATAAAATCTGTTTTCCAAATAGATAACAGATTCTATTATCATTCCTTTATAATTACTCTGACTTCACTTTAAAAGTTATTACTTATTAGAAATGCGAAGGAGGGCCATTTTTAATTTCTGGAATCCTATTAAAACATATCCTTTTGCACCAACAAAATAAGAATTCCTATCTAAGATTTAATGCCAGAATAACAGGAAGATTGTGAGAACAATTTACAGCACTGACACTAAAGGATGGAACCCTGCTAGGATTAATTTGTACAGCTTTAGTCATACTTATCTGTAAGCCAAGCCCTGTACATTAATTATCCAGAAAAAAAATATTTAAAACTACAATGAAGAAAAATATTTTTAACTTTGTGGATGACCAAAAATAAATCAGCTTAAAATCTCAAAACAATTTCAGTGTCATTCAGTATTATTCAAAAAGTTAAGAGATACTAACTTTAAAGGTAATAATAGTTTGGATAAAGTGTTTTTTTTAATCAACGATAAATTAATCACCGCCTTCTTAGCTTAAGGAGGAGGTTTAATACTAACCAAAATAAGGCATGAGAAAGCTACCTCCTGAAAGTGAACATAGATTTGTTTAGTACCTATAAAGCAGGTAACTACAAATGTTTTACCATAAGCATGCACACTACAGAGCAAGGTCACATATTGTAAAAACTCAGTTTTCTTAGGAAAGTGCCTTTCATCACACGGCCAAGTAAAATGTCTAAGTCCACTTAGGTGATGCTGCTTTCAAATAGGGCTGCGCCCAACATCCTCAAAGGAGTGAGAGCTGGAGCTAAGCAACATGCTGCACCGGCATTCTAAGGACAGGTGTTTCATCAGGCAGACTCATCATGCACAAGTTTACGCTCAGGCGTTCCCACCCTGACGCAGTGCATCTGACTGCAGAGGTGCAGGTCTGACTCCCAGCCCCACCACAGTGGATTAAAGGATCTGGCATTGCCACGGCTGTGGTTCGGATTCAATCCTCAGCCTGGGAACTTCCATATGCCAAAGCAGCCATTTAAAACAAACAAACAAAAAAAGTGTATATTCAGATATACGCTGAAAGCACAAGCAAAAGATACATTGGACATCAAAATTTAAAACATTTCTGCTTCAAAGAACACATCAAGAGAGAAGAGGAATTCCCATCGTGGCTCAGCAGAACCAATCTGACTAGTATCCAAGAGGATGCAGGTTCGATCCCTGGCCTTTTTCAGTGGGTTAAAGATCCAGCGTTGCCATGAGCTATGGTGTAGATCACAGACCAGTCTTGCATCTGGCGCTGCTGTGGCTATAGCGGCTATAGCTCCTATTTGACCCCTAGTCTGGGAACCTCCATGTGCCATGGTACTGGCCCTAAAAAGACCAAAAAGAAAGTGAGAAGAAACACAAAGAATGAAAAAAAAAGTATTCCACTATCAATATATTAAGTAAGAAACACTGTAACTCAGAAATAATTTTAAAATATGCAGAGACTCTGAAAACATATTTCTCTAAAGATATGTAAATGGCCAATAAGCGCATGCAGAGATGTTCAATCTTACTAGCAATAAGGAAACAAGTCAAAACCACAATGAGACACCACTTCCCACCTACTAGGATAGATACTGATTTCTTTTTTTTAAGAGGAAAATAAGCATTAGCAAAGATGTAGAGAAATGAGTACCTTCATACACTGTTGGTGGGACTATAGAATGACAGTCACTTGGGAACTGGCAACTCCTCAAGCAGTCATCATGTGATCCAACAATTCCACTTCCGGGGATATAACCCAAGAGAAACAAAAACATAGCCATACAAAAAGCTGTATGGCAGCATTATTCATAACCAGCAAAAAGTAAACACAGTCCAAATATGTGTCTGTCGACTGATCAATGGAGAAATAAGAAGATGCACATCCATATGACGGAATACTATCCAACCATAAAAAAGAATGAAACACTGATACGTGCTGCAAGGTACATGAACCTTTCCAAAAACATGATGCTAAAATGAAGCCAAAGACAAAAAGACCACATTGTATGACTGTTTATATTACATGTCCAGAACAGGCATATCTATAGAGACACAGTAGATTAGGGGCTAATATAATGAACCAATTATTACAGCGATTGGGGTTAAGGTAATTAACCCCCTAGGACTCAAAGATGGAGGGATCAAGCTAAGGAGTGTGAGGTTTCTTCTAAGGTTGATGTAAACGTTCTGAAGTTGACTCTGCTGATTGGCTGCACAACTCTCAACATACCAAAAGCTGTTGGCTTTCACACTTTGAGTTACACAGTATGTGACTTCTATCTCAATAAGGCTCTTTAGTTTTCAAGGCACATCAACAAAGAGGTGAAGAGAGAGAGAAAGGATGTTTCTCTCCAGTGTCATCAGAGTGCCTCGCCAAGGTGGCCTGAAGGCGTGGGAGCTGGGAACCTACCTGAGTACCAACGATTGTCTGGCAACGTGAAAAGTGACACGGCTCATACATGTTTTTTCAAATTGGCATTGAGAAATATAAATTAATTCAAATTTTAAAACACGCATTATGAAACATATTCACATAAATAATCCCTAGCAGCATCAAGGGAGGAGATAAGCGGCACTCAGGCACACAGTAAGCAGATACCCTGGTCAGACTTGGTTTGCGTCATTCGGCACTATCAGTATGTTCAGATGTACAGATCTAGCATTTCCATGGTACGGATCTACCTTTCAGATTTTCTTGCAAACATATGTCAAACTACATATATGAAGCTGTTTACTGATCCTTTCTAATGACAAAAAAAACCACCTCAAGGTCCGTAAAGGACTGCTCATGAAAATCATGGTACACCCAGAACATGACAGTGACTCAAAGGTCTGTATGTGCACTTAGAGAAATACCTAAGACACAGATGTGAACACGCTCTGGTCAATACGGTACATAATCCTATCTGTTTAATTTTTTGTGTGTGTCTTTTTAGGGCCACACTCATGGCATATGGAAGTTCCCAGGCCAGGGGTCAAATAGCAGCCGAGGCTGCCGGCCTACATCACAGCCACAGCAACGCCATCCAAGCCATGTCTGCTGCTGCCGGACTACACCAGAGCTCATAGCAACGCCAGAGCCTTAACCCACTGAGCGAAGCCGGGGATCGAATCCACGTCCTCATGGATACGAGCTGGGTTCATTCCTGCTGAGCCATGATGAGAACTCCTGTTTAACTTTTTAAAATACATGTATATATGAACATGAATAAAGACTGTAGGGGGGAGTTCCCGTCATGGCGCAGTGGTTAACGAATCTGACTAGGAACCATGAGGTTGCAGGTTCGGTCCCTGCCCTTGCTCAGTGGGTTAATGATCCGGCGTTGCCGTGAGCTGTGGTGTGGGTCTCAGACGCGGCTTGGATCCCGCATTGCTGTGGCTCTGGCGTAGGCTGGTGGCTACAGCTCCGATTCGACCCCTAGCCTGGGAACCTCCATATGCCGCAGGAGCGGCCCAAAGAAATAGCAAAAAGACCAAAAAAAAAAAAAAAAAGACTGTAGGGGGAGACTACAACAAAATTAGAAACCGTTACCTTTGGGGTGGAAGGATTAGGAAAAACAGATTTTTTGCATAATACATCTTTCTGCTATTTGATTTCTTTTAACCAAATGAGTTGTTCTTTTTAGAAATACACTTTTAGTTTTTAATTTTTTTATTTCCCCAATACATTTTTTTCCTGCTGTACAGCAAGGTAACCCAGTTACACATTCATGTATATTCTTTTTTCTCCCATGATCATGCTCCATCATAGGTGACTAGCCATAGTTCCCAGAGCTACACGGCGGGATCTCATTGCCTATCCATTCCCAAGGCGATAGTCTCCATCTATCACCCCAAGCACCCCATCCCTCCCACTCCCTCCCCCTCGGCAACCACAAGTCTCTTCTCCAAGTCCATGAGTTTCTTTCCTGTGGAAAGGTCCTTTGTGCCAGACATCGGATTCCAGATATAAGTGATATCATACGGCACTTGCCTTTCTCTCTATAAACGCACTTTTAAACCGTACTGCCTTTCTGTTTCCAGTGTGGGGTGCAGCCTGTAACACAAGCGATCCAGATCCCGTGAACCAGGGTGTAGGCAAGATCTGAAATGACGTCAGCGTCGTCATCCTGTACAAGTAACGCCCAGACATGTGCCTAAAAGCAACTTCAAAGCGCTCGCAAATGGAGACTTTAAAACAGGCCTGATTCCATCTTATGATACATTACTTCACTTCGAATAATTCAAAATAACACTATAATGCACTAATCAGATTAGATGAAGTAAAAATATTTTGAAATATGTCATTTGCCTCTGGAAGGCAAACCTATAATATTTCAACCTTACATTTCAACATTATTCTTCCCATTTTCAAAAGGAATATTAAACATGCAGACAATACCACCATAATACGAATAACGTTATTTTTAGGCAATCCTATTCTGAATGTTCTACACTGTAATCTTATTTTCTCAGCCTCCAAAGGGATAAATGAAAAGAAACTATTATCACCTTTTTTATATAGGTATAGTCTCAGGTATCAAAATACATCGTCTATCATTCAATATAAAAAAAAACAATCATAGGAACAAAAACTCTCGAGTTCTCAAACACTTTTGGCTCAAGACTTTTGAGTTTTAGAATGGTAATAATGCAGGACTACAGACTATCCCCTGGGGTATGGCAAAGTACAGCATAATCTAACACATTTCTATTTCTGCAAAGAAATGCAGGAATATTCACACCAAGTGAGATAAATAAAGATACCCGTTCAGGTCAAGTTTTGCCTCCAATGAGTTATAAAAAACACTTCAGAACTTTTATTTTGTAATGATAGATATAGGATTCTGGGTTTATACTGTGCAGTCTTCTAGCTAGGAAAGAAAGCAGTTTCTACTGAAGGGCACGTTCTGTTATGGCAGATCACTTTAAATCTTCAAGTTATATATCCTTTTTTATAGAGACAGGTGTGCGTGTAAGCTAAAACCTGACAAAGACCATCTCAGCTTTTCCTGGAAGCCCAAAAGCATCATTTTTGCAACCTAACAAATCACACTTTCATCAGTTGTATTAAACAAAATCAGTAAAATCCTAATTATCAGAGCCACAGAAGAGATAAAATTTATTGCTACTTAATTAGCAGCTTCTTGCTCATTATCTCCCTGAAACACTTCCACATGACACATCTTCCAGAGAACTCCTGCCATTCATTACCCACTTTCCTCAGTTTCATCTTTTCCAAAGTAAAAACCCCTACCAGGCTCCTTCAACCATCCTTGAGACTATTCCCTAATTTCCCCACACTAATCACTCTCTTGCAGATATGCTCATTTGTCAATATTCTTCTGAAAATGTCATACCCCAGTCCAAATGCTGGATGTTATCCAACTAGCACAAAGTCTAGTTACTTTCCTGGAACTAAGCATTATCTTTACATCTAACGTCTTAAGAACATTAAACCTAAATCCTAAATCACACGAATGCAGTTTTTATAAAATCAGAGAGAAAATCAACTCACTCAATACCGAATTAAAATGCATAACCACTTTGCACACAAAATGTATATAAAAGGGCCCTCATTCTCAGGTATGAGGTATTAATAATTCAAAACAGATCAAAGAGCAATGTCTAGAACATGCATCACAAGGAACGGGCTGAAGGGAAACAGAAGGGATGTAGATGAAACAAGATTGTCCAGGAGCTAAAAATCACTGAGGTGAAAAAACCGGGTGATGGGTTCATGTTCTGATGCTGCACATGTTTCTGCTTTCCAAGATAAAAAGTTACATTAAAAAAAGAAACATAAAGTCGGGTGGGGGAGGGGAGCCACCAGCTTGCATATGAGGACTAAGTGGAAGCATAAGTTACCACTACTTCCAAGGCAGCCTAGTGAAATGGAACAAAATGGACATACTGAAAAGGGAACCCTCCTGCACTGTTGGTGGGAATGTCAACTGGGACAGCCACTATGGAGAACAGTTTGGACATACCTTAGAAATCTATACATAGAACTTCCATATGACCCTGCAATCCCACTCTTGGGCATCTATCCAGACAAAACTCTACTTCAAAGAGACACGTGCACCCGCATGTTCATTGCAGCACTATTCACAAGAGCCAGGACATGGAAACAACCCAAATGTCCATCGACAGAGGATTGGATTCGGAAGAGGGGGTATATATACACAATGGAATACTACTCAGCCATAAAAAAGAATGGTATCATGCCATTTGCAGCAACATGGATGGAACTAGAGAATCTCATACTGAGTGAGTGAAATGAGCCAGAAAGACAAAGACAAATACCATATGATATCACTTATAACTGGAATCGAATATCCAGCACAAATGAACATCTCCTCAGAAAGGAAAATCATGGACTTGGAGAAGAGACTTGTGGCTGCCTGATGGGAGGGGGAGGGAGTGGGAGGGATCGGGAGCTTGGGCTTATCAGACACAACTTAGAATAGATTTACAAGGAGATCCTGCTGAATAGCATTGAGAACTTTGTCTAGATACTCATGTTGCAACACAAGAAAGGGTGGGGGAATAAATGTAATTGTAATGTATACATGTAAGGATAACCTGACCCCCTTGCTGTACAGTGGGAAAATAAAAAAAATTATAAAAAAAAATGGACATACTCCAGGACACGGCAATCCCACTCCCAGGTATTTACCCCAAATAAGGTAATTATCAGACAACAGGAAAAGATATACACTTCACCACATTCATCACATCATGATTTAAAAATGACCAACCACAACATCAATATCTACTAAGCAGAGTGTTCAGGAAAATGACAATCGAACAGTGTGCTTTCATCCACTGAAATCAACAGTGCACGTCTCTTATTTTTTGAAAACCTACAGATTACGGGGTGAAAGATAACACAAAGCGTACCGTCTGATCCCAATTCCTTGGGATATGCATACTTTTACACTGGTATGTAAGCACAGAGAGACTTCTCGCAATTAGCTGACCAAGATGTTAACAATGGTTCTCTCTGCAGAGGAAGATCTCTCTTAATGTTTACTTCTTTATTGTTTTCTACGCCCCGTGTTTTTTCATAACAAGTAACACTTCTACTAATCCTAAACCACTGGAGGCGGCGGTAGGTGAGTGGGTGGATGGGTGTAATTTCACCTTACTGCAATTACAAGTGAGACACTTATCAAAATATATAAACGCCTAAGAACATAATTCTTTCTTTGGTTGGCTCTTTCTTCCAATGAGAATGTATATGGGTACAACCAAATGAGACCGTCTTTTCCCAGATTTCTCAAAGGCAACCTAGTCATAACTTCCAAAAGCCTACCATTTTTATTATAACCACGATTTATAACATCTTCCTGCTCAAGAAAAATCAGTTCAACGCAATGTCAGAGAAATTCAAGGGGGTTATAGCTTTTTAAAAGTGTGTAAGACATTACTCAGAAATGGTTCTAATAGTCTTTCATAGATATATAAAACCATGTTATCAGTGTAAATAACTTTACACAAGAAGTTGATTTTGTTGATATGAACTTTAATCCCTTAAAACAGTTCTACGATACAAATATTTACTTCTACGCTCCATCTTCTAGAATTAAAATCATTTTCATCCCTGGCAACCAGGACTACCTAAGAGCTTCTTCCTATGATTACCACAAAGTTTTGAGTGTAATGTCTCAATTCTCATTTTAAAACGTATCCATATTTTCCGCCTTTGTAAATTAATATTCTTTGAATATTAATGAAAACAAAAGGTAAAATTATGTGTCGTGTGTGTGTAGATATCTATTTCTATACACACACAATAATCCATGAAGTTAGAGAAATACATAGTAGGTTATAGTGATACATATAAAGGTCAGGATATTCTATATAAGATTGAGGACGCTACAATATATGTAATTAGAAAAATAGGTTACTGATGTTCAGATCATGAATCCTCAGATATCACTGTTTATGGCATGGCCTATTGCTTTAGGTTGTCAAATTTCTACATTAGAATATCAAACATCACCAAACTATGGGGTAGGTAAACAAGTTAAAAAAAAAAAAAAAAAGCTATTCTTCCTAGAGGGGCTAGGATTCTTTCAGTAATGAGGATGATAAATACACAAAAACTAATAGGTATCCCATTAGCCAAGTCTACCACATTATATGCGGCTTAAATATAGCTTCCTAAAGCTTGTTCTGTTAAAAAGAAAAGTTCAACACGGAAAGCATGCCATATGTTAAAACGGAAAAATTAAGCACAGAAAAAGGACTTCCTTTCAAACACTGGACAGTTAAGAACTTTCCAACATCTACATCCTGAAATCTTGCCCTTTACTTTTTTTCCTGGGCACAGGTTTAACAAATTCTGAAAGAGAAAAAAAATGAAAATGTCTGGTCTTTACAGTAAAATGTAAAAACCAACCACAACTTCAAGTTGACCCCATTAGGCTGACTTTCCTAAAAAAGTTTTCCATTTTTTACATAACATCAAAAGTAAAAGCCTGATACTGGCTTGAGTGCAAGGCCAATTTTTATCACTAAAAGTTAAACAATGAATTTCCTATCACTGAGAAGATCACCTTTGGTCACGAGGTCCCACCCTCTGCAGCAAACTTCAAGAGCTTCCTCCTAACTACTCGTATTCCATGCTCCCAAAAGTGTAAGGATTACCTTTTATATCTGCTTCTTAGGGGGAAAAAAAAAAAAAAAAGTAGCTTTTCTTTTAAAAGGATTAAATAGACAAAAAGTTCCAAATTAACAGGCAAGCAAAACACTGCTTTCAAAGGGACCACAGTATCGTCAGGCTTCTGGAATACTGGTACATGTTCTAATGTTTTGATTTGAATATTAAATTATGTGTGTATGTTCCATTTGTGGAAATTTATCAAGTGATTTATTATTTGTGTACCTTTCTGTATGTCTCTTTCAATAAAAAGCTTACTATTAAAAAATATTTTGCTTATAATCAAAACAATCTACTCAAAGATTTCAAATGCTACAAGATGAAAAGAATGGCAAGAAAAACAATCAGAACCTAAAACTGAAATCCGAGAAAGGAGAGGGACATGAATCATTTCCCAAACAATACATACTGGATTTCACTATGGTGACCAACAGTCCATTAAATCTCATTTCTCTCAAGCTTATTTCCACATTAAGAAATACATCACATGATTAAAATGCTTGTCACATAAGCAGTAATATGAGACCAAGGGGCTTGAAGAAATGGAAACAGGTCATATAAATCCTAAAGTTAAAAGGCAAGAACAGACTTATTTTACTAACTAAAGGAGAACCTTTACCCAATCTGTCAAAACATCACTAAACTCTAAGCACTACAGCAGGCAGAATTTCAAAAATGTCCCACCCCAATCTCTGGAACCTGCGACTACCGTGACAAAAGGCACGCTTCACCCCTCCAGACAGGGCGAGGATTCCCGTCGGCCCGATCTGGGCACATGAGCCCTTAGCAGCAGAGCTTCTCTGGCTGAAAGCAGCAGTCAGAAGTTTGGAGCATTAGGAGGACGTGGTGCCATCACTGTTTGGAGATAGGGGCTCATGTGAGAAGGCAGGCCTCTAGAAGCCAAGAATGGCTCCAGTCAACACTGAAAAGGGACCTTAGTATTACAACTGCAAACAACTGAACCTGATCAACAGGTGAATGAACCTGCAAGTGGGTTTTCCTCCAAAATCTCTCTGCATGAGACACCTAAAGGCTGGCCCATGTTAACCACATTTTTTTCTTCCTATCTTTTACAGCCAGCTCTGGAAATCAAGTACAGGTGTGCTGATAAAGGAAATTCATTCATTCAACAGGTTATTTACTGGGTTCGGATTATGTACTGGGCACGGTGCCAGGTGGAAGGAATGTAACAATAAAATAATCCTATCTTTTGAAGTTCTCAGACTGGTTAAAAAAAAAAAAAAGGACTGACATAATGAACTCTAACAATGAAGGTACAGAGATGGAGAGATGCACAGGATACCGGGGAAAAAAATCAAGACAATTCTTTGTGCGGAGGACACAGAAATCAGAAAGGCTACAAGGAGGCAGCGATACCTGAGCTAGACCCAAGGAATAAGCTCAAGTTTGCCTGGCCAAAGATGGGGCAAGAGAGGGGGGTTAGGGGGCAGCCTTCGGGGCTAAAGGTACCTGCCAAAAAAAGGCAAGGAGGTAAAAACAATATAGGATGCTGGGGAGAAGGGAGCAAAAGAGTGGAACTAAATGGCGACTCAGTATTCTTAGAGTAGCAAGTGAAACGCAGGAAGAGATTACACAGAAGAGGAAAACAAGACTCAGGTTATCAAGATCCCCAACTCCTCAGTAAGGTACTTCATAGGCAGAGATTCATGCTGAAATTTATGTTTTAGAAGCTATGTGGAGGATGGATGTATTTGACCAAGAATTGGGCAGAAAATTCAGCAAGAATGAGGAGGACAGGTTTTAGAAATATTTAGAGAAGTACCATCCACAGGATTTCAAAAGTGACGAAGCAGATATGGCAGGGGAGCAGGAAGGGTCAAAAGGAAGAGGCAGAGTCACAAAGAGTATTAGGTTTCTAGCTGAGGTGACTCAGTGGATGATGGGGACATCAAGATACAGAAAATTCTACCTGAAAAAGACAAGGTTACAGAAGAACAGGCTGGAAAAGCATTTAGTTACAGCTAGAGATAGGTGAAGAGCTTTTAATGCTAGGCTCGACTTGGTAAACTTTGGAGAACCAAATTAGGTTTCTACGACTAAAAACTAATTCCTAAGGAGCTCCTGCTGTGCTTAGCAGGTTAAGAACCTGACTAGTATCCCGAAGGTTGAAGGTTCAATCCCTGGCCTGGCTCAGTGGGTTTATGATCCCACACTGCTGTGGCTGTGGTGTAGGCCAGCAGCTGCAGCTACGCTTCAACCCCTAGCCCAGGAACTTCCATATGCCAAAGGTACAGCCATAAAGGGGCGGGGGGGGGGGGGGTAATCCCTAAGGTACCCTTCGAAAAAGCTGTTAGTCATCTGATAGCCCAGACAGTAAGTGGAGTCTACATTCAGGTTGAGGCAGCTGGAAAAAAGAGCATGTATATGAAATACTTCCACGCAGAAACAATGATTTTCACACATGATGTGAGGAAACTTTCTCATCTCATTGTTTTGCATGTAGCTGGACCAGTTTTCCCACTCTCTTTTCTCGACTGTACGTTCTTGCCTTTGTCATCGATTACCCATAAAAACTGGGATTATTTCCAGGTTCTCTCTTCTGTTCCACTGATTTATGTGTCTGTTTTTGTGCCACTACCATGCTGTTTTGATTATGGTTGCTTCAGTGTGGTGTGAAATCAGGGACCGTGAAGCCACCAGCTTTGTTCTTTTTCTCAAGGCTGCTTTGGCTAGTCTGGGTCTTTTATGGATCCACACAAATATTAGGATTATTTGTTCCAATTCTGCCAAAAATGTCATATCTTGACAGAGATTGCATTAACTCTGTAGACTGCTTCAGGTAATATGGATATTTTTAACAATATAAATTTTTCCAGTCCAAGAACATGGGATCTCTTTCCATTTCTTTGTAGCATCTTCAATGTCTTTCATCAATGCCTTAGTTTTCCCATCACAGCTCTGTCACCACCTTGGTTAAGCTTATTTCTACATATTTTATTTATTTATTTATTTATTTATTTATTTGTCTTTTGTTGTTGTTACTGTTGTTGTTGCTATTTCTTGGGCCGCTCCCGCGGCATATGGAGGTTCCCAGGCTAGGGGTCGAATCGGAGCTGTAGCCACCAGCCTACGCCAGAGCCACAGCAATGCGGGATCCGAGCCGCGTCTGCAACCTACCCCACAGCTCACGGCAACGCCGGATCCTTAACCCACTGAGCAAGGGCAGGGACTGAACCCGCAACCTCATGGTTCCTCGTCGGATTCGTTAACCACTGCGCCACGACGGGAACTCCCCATATTTTATTTTTTTAACAAATTTTAAATACAACGGTTTTGTTTTCCGATAGTTCATTTTTAGTATATGTAAAAAGCAACAGAGTTCTGTGTATTGTTTCCTGAAACTTTACTGATTAGTTATATTAGTGTTTTTGTGGAGATATTTTAGTTTTCTACATATAGTATGTCATCTACAATTAGTGACCTTTACCTCTTCCCTTCCTGGTTGGATGCCTTCTATCTCTTTTTCTTCTGATTGCTGGGGCTACAAATTCCAATACCATATTAAATACACGTGTCAAGAGTAGCCATTCTCGGAGCGCCCCTGGTGGTGCAGCAGGTTAAGAAGCCAGTGCTGTGACTGTTCTGGCTCAGACTGCAGTTGTGGCAAAGTTTCCATCCCTGGCCCTAGAACTTGCAGGAACAGGGTAAAAGAACAGGGTAAAACGACTACTCTCTCTTTATAAAACAAAGGAAAATAATCACCCAGTTGAGCGTAGATAAGAATGTTGCGGCCAAAAAAGAGGGAGTCCCTTCCTCAGATGTGGTACAGATCCTCTCAATGTTTTCTGTGATCAAGAATCAAAATCCAAAGTGGACACTCACTTAAATTTTAAATGTTCAGTTGAAAAGAATATATCCATTTATATGAAACCTAACAACACTCTCAGGTAAGACACTCATCGACAGGGGCAGCCACTGTTCTGGGTGAACCGTAACTGACTCTATAGCACTTCTTACAGGATTAACAAAAAACGGTAAAATGCAATGGGAATCAACATACACACACACACAAACCGAGCTACGAGTAAGTGAGTTTCTGCTCTCAAAGACATTTAAGACTACAGGTCTTTGCTGCAGAGATCCCACTTCCGAACATCTATCACGCACATACACCAATACAAGTGTAAAACTACCCACATGAAAGATCATTCAATATGGACTATTTGGAATAGTAAAAAACTGGAAACGGGACCCAAGTAACTAGGAGACAGGTTGAGTCAACTCTGATATAACCACACTATGAGGTACTGTGCAAAGAGAGTGGGTAAGAAATGAACGAGAAAGAATCCCTAAGTACTAATATAGAGAGACTTCCAGGTTATATTGTTAGGCTGAAAAAAAATCAAGTTACCAAAAAATACCCTACATAATATACTATCGTTTATATAAGACTGAGGGCAATAATCTGAGTATATATTCACTTATATTTGCAAAGAGAACATAGCAAGAATAAGAAACTAGTAACAGAATGGGAGAATATATACAAATCATTATAACTCTTCAGTAATCAGAATCTAAAAAGAATTCCCATAACTCAAATAGACAATGTAATTTTAAGACTGACAAAGAACTCGAGATGTTTCTCCAAAAATGACATACATCCAACGATCATATGACAAGATGCTCAACATCATTCATCATCTAAGAAACGCAAATCAAACCACAAAAACGCACCATTTCACATGTACCAGGATTACACATCAAAAAAAAAAAGAGTAACAAGGATTGCCAAGGATGTGGGAAAACTGGGAATTCTCCTACATTGCTGGTGAGGATGTAAAGAGACCAGACACTGGAACAATTTGGCAATAATTCAGAAAGTTGAACACAGGATTATCATATGATCCAGCCATTCTATTCCCAGGAATATACCTGAAAGAAATGAAAAACAAGTATTCAAACACAGGTACATGCACTGCATACCTGCATTACTCACAACAGCCAAAAGTCTATCAATGGAAGAATGGATAAACAAATTATAGCACAAAGATTACAATCCAGCCATAAAAGGAAGTGAAGTATTGATATATGCAGTGAACATGGATGAACCTTGAAAACCTAAGTAAAATAAGCCATACACAAAGGTTCTCATTATATGACTCCATTTTTATAAAATACCCAGAGTAGGTAAATGCATACAGACCAAATACAAATTGCAAACTGGTGGTTGCCCAAAGAGCTAGGGGAGGGGAGATTTGCTACTGCTAATGGGTATGGATTTCCTTTGGGGGTGATAAAATGTTTTGGAACTAGGTAGAGGTGGTGATTGCACAGCAATGAACATACTTT
Source organism: Phacochoerus africanus (assembly GCF_016906955.1). Taxonomy (NCBI): domain Eukaryota; kingdom Metazoa; phylum Chordata; class Mammalia; order Artiodactyla; family Suidae; genus Phacochoerus; species Phacochoerus africanus. The sequence continues at coordinate 4,214,664 of NC_062548.1, read as the reverse complement.
TAAGTGGAATTTATAACATGTGAATTTCACCCCAATTTTTACAATTATATTTAAAAGAAAGACAGGGCAGGGAGCAAAGAGGCTGGAGAGCAGGAGTGTAAGAAAGACCTCACCATACACTCCTACACAGTTTGACCTTTAAATCCTGTAAACATGCTCACGAAGTAGTCAAAAACAACCCCATGTTAGTTTTTAACCATGAAGAGTGCTTCTTTGCAAAGTAACTTCAGATACCCTAAGATCTTTACAGTAACTTTAACTGGTTTTTAAAAGTGGCTTTTTTAGGGAGAGGGTTCAAATCAATAAAATTAGCAACAAAAAATGTTACAACTGACACCACAGAAATACAAAGGATCTTAAGAGACTACCATGAGCAACTTTATGCCAATAAAATAGACAACCTAGAAGAAATGGACAGACTCTTTACAAAGATAACAACCTACCAAGACTGAACCAGGAAGAAATAAAAAATATGTATAGAACCATCACATGCAATGAAATTGAAAAAGTGACTTAATTCCCAAAAAACAAGTCCAGGACCCAATGGCTTCACAGGTGATTTCCATCAAACATTCAGAGAAGAGTTAACACCTATTCTGAAACTCTTCCAAAAAAAAAAAAAAAAAAAGCAGAGGAAGGAACACTCCCAAGCTTATTCTATGAAGCCACTCTCACCCCGACACAGAAACCAGACAAAGATATCACAGAAAAAAGAAAATTACAAACCAGTATCACTGATGAACACAGATGCAAAAATCCTCAAAGTATCAGTAAACCACATCCAAGTATATATTTAAAAGACCATACACCATGATAAAGTGGGATTTATCCCAGGCATGCAAAGATTCTCCAATATCCACAAATCAATCAGTGTGATACACATCAACAAACTGAAAAATAAAAACCGAATTGTCATCTCAATAGATGCAGAAAACGCTGCTAAATTCAACACTCATTCCTGATAAAAACTCTCCAAAGAGTGGGCATAGAGGAGAACTACCCCAACATAATAAAAGCCATATATGACAAACCCACAGCTAACATTCTCAATGGTGAATAAAAATGAAAGCATTTCTGCTAAGATCAGGAACAAGACAAGGATGTCCACTTTCACCACTGTCATTCAGCACAGTTTTGTAAGTCCTAGCCACAGCAATCAAAGAAGAAAAAGAAATACAAGGAATCCGAATTGGAAAAGTAAAACTATCACTGTTTACAGATGACATAATACCATACCTAGAAAATCCTAAAGACACTATCAGAAAACTGTTAGAGTTCATCAATGAGCTTGGTAAAGTTGCAGGATACAAAATTAATACACAGAAATCAGCTGCATTTCTATATATTAACAATGAAAAATCAGACAGAAATTAGGAAAACCATCCCATTTACCATGGCATGAAAAAGAATAAAAATACCTAGGAATAAACCTACCTAAAAAGACAAAAGACCTCTGAAAATTTTATGATGATGATGAAAGAAATCAAAGATGACACAAACAGATGGAAAGATAAAACCATGTTCTTGGACTGGAGGAATCAATATTGTCAAAATGACTATACTATACTACGCAAGGCAATCTACAGCTTTTATACAATCCCTATCAAATTACCAATGGCCTTTTTCACAAAAACAGAAAAATAATTTTAATTTGTATGGAAGCACACAAGACTTAATACCCAAAACAATCCCAAGAAAGAAAAACGGAGCTGAAGCAATCAGGTTCCCTGGCTTCAGACTATAGTACAAAGCTACAGTCATCAAAACAATGTGGGACTGGCACAAAAAGAGAACTACAGATCAATGGAACAGGATAGAAAGCCCAGAAATAATCCCGTGCACCTATAGTTAATTAACCTATAACAAAGGGGCAAGAATATATAAAGGAGAAAGAACAGTCCCTTCCATTAAGTGGTGCTGGAAAAACTAGTTGGTATATGTGAAAGAATGAAATCAGAACACTCTCTAAAATCATAAACAAAAATAAACTCGAAATGGATTAGAGACATTATTAAATAATAATTAAAACCATCACAGAGTAAGTCCTACTTGAGGTTGGAAACTTGTTCAACCATTCGTCTCTGTTGAGAAAGGTAGTGAGACCCTTCATATACATTTTGCTGCTTACAGACCAAGACCAAAATTTTATATATAGTATTAAACTTTGCCAAAAATGTTTAAAATAGTTTTCATTATTTTATGTAATAAACTGTAAGGCCAGATACTATAAAACTTTTGGAAGAAAACACAAGCACAACACTGACATAAATAGCAGCAGTATCTTTTTGGAAACACCTAATGAAAATAAAAACAAAAATAAGCAAATGAGACCTAATTAAACTTAAAAGCTTTTGCACAGCAAAGAAAACCATAAACAAAACAAAGAGACAACCTTCAGAATGGGAGAGAAATATGTGCAAATGAAGCGACTGACAGGGGATTAATCCCCAAAATAAACCAACAGCTCATTCAGCTTTTGTGGTTTTTGTTTTATTTTGTTTTGTTTTGTCTTCTCTAGGGCGGCACCGGAGGCATATGGAGATTCCCAGGCTAGGAGTCCAATCGGAGCTGTAGCCACCAGCCTATGCCACAGCAACACAGGATCCAAGCCTCACCTGTGACCTACACTACAGCTCAAAGCAACACCAAATCCTTAACCAGGCCAAGGATCAAACCAGCAACCTTATGGTTCCTAGTCCAATTTGTTAACTGCTGAGCCATGACACAAACTCCTCATTCAGCTTCATTTAAAATAAATAAATAAATAAATAAATAAATAAATAAATGGGCAAAAGATTAAGAGACATTTCTCCAAAGAAGACATACAGACGGCAAAAAAAAAAAAAAAAGCTCAACATCACTACTTATCAGAGAATTGCAAATCAAAATCACAATGAGGTACCACCTCACACCCATCAAAACAACATCATCAAAAAGTCCACAAATAAGATGCCAGAGAGGGTGCAGAGAAAAGGGAACCCTCCTACACTGTTAGTAGCAATATAAATTGGTACAACCACTATGGAGAACAGTATGGAGATTCCTCCAAAAACTAAAAACAGAGTTACTCTATGATCCAGCAATCCCATTTCTGGGCACAGACCCAGACAAAATTGTAATTCAAAAATATACATGCACCCCACTGTTCACAGCAGCAGCACTACTTACAATAGCCAAGACATGGCTATTGTCTAAATGTCCATCAAGAGATGAATGGGAGTTCCCATGGTGGCTCAGTGGAAACAAATCCCACTAGTATCCATGAGGATACAAGTGTGATCCCTGGCCTCACTCAGTGGATTGCCACAAGCTGTGGTGTAGGTTGCAGACACAGCTTGGATCCCACATTGCTATAGCTGTGGCTTAAGCTGGCAGCTGTAGCTCTGATTCAGCCTGGGAACGTCCATATGCCACAGGAGCAGCTCTAAAAAAAAAAGACAGGTGAATAGGTAAGGAAGAGGTGGTGTATTTATACAATGGAATATTACTCGGCCATGAAAAGTTAATGAACTAATGCCATTTGCAGCAATATGGATGGACCTAAAGATGATCACACTAAGTAAGGCAGAGGAAGACAAGCAGCATATGATTACCATCATGTGGAACTTTTAAAAATACAAATGAACTTATTTACAAAACAGATTCCCAGGCATAGAAAACAAATTTATGATATTTATGATCACCAAAGAGAAAGTGGGGAGGGGTATGTCAGGAGTTTGATAAATACACCCCATTCTATAGAGAGCAGATTACCAACAAGGGCTTCCTATATAGCACAGGAAACTATATTCAATATTTAATAATAATCTGTAAGGGAAAAGAATCTGAAAAAATGTATATATATGTACAACTGAGTCACTTAGCTGTACACCTGAAACACATTATAAATGAATTATACATCCATTAAAAAGAAAAAATTTTCATATATAATAAGAACACTTCATATATAATAAGAACACTTAGTAGTTTTCAAGAGCCTTCAATAGAGATGCCCTGATGTATCTTTAAATTTCAACATGGCAAGTTATCCCTATATCCTATGTTAACAAAAATTTTATTTCAAAAGAAAAACACAGCAACTGTAACAATTTTGTGATCCTCTGTGTCAAAGTCTAAAGGCTATATTCAAATTTATCAAATACACAAAATTTAAAGCCAGACTGCTTAGTCCTAGATGGTATTTTGAAGCCCCACACTGCTCCTTCCATACCAAAGCACTAATTTTTCTAATTCCTGAGATCAAAATTATTTTAAACATTTTTTGTCAAGTTTAACACTACATACGAAATTCGGTCTTCCTCTATAAGCAGCAAGAAATAGATGAAAGGTCTTGTTTCCTTTCTTAAAGACAAATAATTGAACAAATTTCTTATCTCAAGTAGGACTTACTCTGGGACGGAGCATGGTAATGTGAGAAAAAAGAATGTATACGTGTATGTGTAACTGGGTCACCATGCTGTATCTACAGCAGAAAAATAATGCATTGGGGAAATTTAAAAAAAAAAAAGGTGCTATTAAATTGAAAATACATACATACATACATACGTACAGAAGTTTTGGAGTTTCCATCATGCCTCAGCAGTTAACAAGCCCGACTAGCATCCATGAGGACGTGGGTTCAATCCCTGGCCTCCCTCAGTGGGTTAAGGATCCGGCATTGCCTTGAGCTGTGGCAGAGGTCGCAGACACAGCTCGGATCCCACGTTGCTGTGGCTGTGATGTAGACCAGCAGCTGTAGCTCGGATTCGACCCCAAGCCCGGAATCTTGCATATGCTGTGGGTGCGGCCCTAAAATGACCAAAAAAAAAAAAAAACAGAAGTTGCTTGAAATACATAATATTCTCAAAGTTGCTTGAAATATATAATATACTCAACTAACATCTACGAAGAACCATGAAGTGGCATCGGAGATTTGGTTTTATTTCTGAGGACTTATTTGTAAAGACTAAAAATTAGTCAAAATGCTTCTCCGTCTTAAGGGTTTTCATACACCAATAAAAAAAAAATCAGTATTAAAAAGGGCCAGGTTTTGTTTTGTTTTTAACAGAGGAACTGATGGTGAAATACAATTTCAAATGCTAAGTAGCCATTTACAGGAACACAAGCTCGTATTCTACATAATAAAATTTTTTTTTATTTTACTTGTGGCATTCTGTATAGAGTTCAAGGTACTGTGTGTAAAGTAAGAACAAGGGACAGGGGGAAAAAAACTGCCAAGGAGGACCAAGATACCTGGAATTAGAAATCTAGGTCTTTCAGTGTATACATGCATGGATGAAGGGTGGGGTGGGAGAGAGGGGAAACTGTGTATGAGAGAGCACAATCATCTAGTGCTTAAACCTGCACATCAGAACAGCACAGGGCAAGAGGAAATGAATCCAGAAGAACTGTTTCAAAAATCACAAGTTGGAGTTCCTGTCGTGGCTCAGTGGTTAACAAACCCGACTAAGAACCATGATGTTTGCAGGTTCAATCCCTGGCCTTGCTCAGTGGGTTAAGGATCCGGCGTTGCCATCAGCTGTGTTATAGGTTGCAGACACAGCTCAGATCCCGCACTGCTGTGGCTCTGGCACAGGCTTGGCAGCTACAGCTCCGATTAGACCCCTAGCCTGGGAACCTCCATATGCTGTGGGTGCGACCCTAAAAATGGCAAGGAAAAAAAAAAAGACAATCAGAAGCAATTCTGAGTTGAGCCATCATCTCTCAATGTTCACATTTTCAGAAAACTAAATGGAAAAAACAAAAAAAAAAGGAATACTAAGAATGAGTTAGATATATGCCAATGGGGTAGGAAATCAGATTTTTAATATGAATAGTAACAAAAGCAAAATTCTTCAACAGAACATTTCAGGTATTTTTCAAGTGCTACATTTCTATGTATTTCCTCCAGTGATTCCAGTTCTGTGGCAGAAGGGATGTTTCAGTTGGCAGTAAACAGACCAGTGATGTGTAGACCCTCACCAGACACCTTGGGAGTGGGTAACTGATCCTTTCTCATCACTGCAGCATATGATAGCAACTCAAAAGTGACAACAAGATTATCCAACAGCGCACATATGTATTATCCAACTAGTGAAAATCTATCAAGGCCAAGAAGGCAGAAAACAACCTTGAAGAGAGGATCAAAGAAACTTCTAAGATGTAAGCCAGCTTGCTTCGGCCACACCAGCCAATGGGTATAAATGAAATCGCACCAGTGTGAATACCTTAATAAGCCTCCAAATGCTCTTCCAGGCACTCAACCCCCTCAAAAGGCCCTCCACGAGTATTCCTGGCTGCACCAATCCTGACTCCTCCAAGCATGACAGCTCTGCGGAAAAGGGTGGGGCTTCCCTCAGCTAGCGTGCTTGCACTCCGAAGCAGAACACTACAACAGCTCAGTAAGGCAGCTCATCTGGTTTACACACCAAGTTTTTTATTGTTTTTTCTCTTTAAAGACATTCCACACTCTGCACACTACTCCCTACGAGGACCTGCTGCCTGTGATTTATCCTGACCATTTTTAATCAACAATAGGTTATTGTACACCCCCCATTCATTGCAGACACGCTCTCGCCCTCATGACCCGCCCTGTGGACTGGCCTGCTAGGGTCACCCCAGATGGGCCCACAGTGTAGTGATTATGTGCCATCTCAGGCCCACATTTATTACTTCCTGCCAACTGCCATCTGTATCTAAACCCCAGTTCTATCCCAGCTAAAATCCCAATCACAGAAATAATCCTTTCTAGTGACTTGAATAAATTTGACTGCCAATATTCAACTCACTCTGCAGTATCATCAACAGAAATATTCCTTCTCTGATGAGGTCGTACCCAACTGATAGTACTAATGCAATGGCTGGAAGGATATAGTAAGTCATAACATCATCAACAAGCCAAGAAACCTCAAAAGTACAAACACTACTACTTACTGGGGTTGATGGGAAGGAGGAGGCAGAGAATACAAACAGATTGGAGGAAAAGGACAGCCCACCTAACTTAAACGGTCAAGAAACATGTAATGCTTTCTGTGTATTTTATTTTAGCTGAGGAATAACAAACACCTTAGGGGTTCATTTGATCTGATAAATTAATGAGCACAGTAATATCTGTGATTTATTAAGGAAGACACTATACTAAATGCTTTACATACCTTATCTCTTCTAATCCTTACAAAAACCTTGTGAAGAGATAATAACTTTTCAATTATAAATGAGAAACTGAAACAGACAGGTTATGTAACTTGCCCAAGGTCACAGAGCTTACAGATGGCAGAGCCAGGATCTGAACCAGCTCTAAGACTCAAGACACTATCATGCTATAATAGGCAACGGCTTAAAGGCACATTTTCTATGTATGTTTTTTAAAATGAGATATACCTCTATTTGCTACGATGAAATGATCTCTAAGATACATTTGTAAGTGAAAAAGGACTGAGGCCAGTTTCCAAAGCATGTAATGATATGCTATCATTTGTATAATCCGGGGCGGGGGGGGAGATATACATATGTGATTACATTACACATTAAATATCACTGAAAGAATACTCAACCTGGGAACCACGATGATCCCAAGCAGAAGGGACCAGGAGACTGAGGATCAGAAAAGTGGATCATTTTCACTACCAGTACTTTGATATGACAATTCTTCAACCCACTCGTGTAATTTTTCATGACGCATAAGCACTACATAATGAAACTTAACAGTAAACTAAAACCCTGTCATGAAAGTATACCTTAAGCCCCTTGCTTACCAAAGCGAAATCAAATAGGCTTAAGAACCACAAAGGCACACCTATTTTAATACAGCATCTTTTCTAGATATTTCCACCTGCAATGGGTACCTATTAACATTGCTCACATCCTCAACATAGACCTTACATAGAAAAGAAGAAATTATAGTCAACACAGGACCAGAGATGGCAGATAGGAAATCTTGGTGATGTAAGGAAAAACAATGGTCACTCAAAAATAGTCAGAGAGGAATGTGCAGAGGCAAGCCCACTCCTGTCAGGCCCAGGGAAACAGCTATAACATGAGGCCAAGCCATAGAAATAGAGAAGATAAAGGCACATAAGCTCCTAAAACAAGGTTAGGGAAAGGAATTCTCACTTTCCAGTTAGTCTGGAATGTGGTATGATGGAAACAAAATCAAAACATGCAAAGATCTTTTTCATTTGCTATAATTCAATGAATAAAATGCCCATTCAGAATCACTGTTCCTTTGGCTTGCCTTGAAGTAGTTAGTTACTCTTAGAACGTTCACTAATTATTTATAATGCAATTCAAAATTATTGGCAGTGCGTATTAAGCACTTCCATTTTAAAAGGTTTGAACATCACTTGCTCAAAGAAAAGCAACTCTGGCTAGCTTATGCCAAAGCAGGATGTACTGGATAAGACACAGAACAGCCTGAGGAAAAGCTGAACATCCAAACCTCAGGATAGGCAAGAACCAGAGCAGTGCTGAGGCTGCAAGATTTGTAGAACCTCATGAAAACAAGTCAAGAGATAACACAGCAAAGCAATGGTCAACGGAGGTCCTTGCTGTGAACCAGGGCCCTTCTCCAACAACGGTACCTTGTGTCACCTACTACACTATGGCAGTCACACATGATGCTCTAATGTACACTTACATTTTAACGTAGATTTATTGATAATTCATAATTTCTACCTAACATTTAAATTTAACATCACTATTTTTCATTTACCAACTCAATCCTTCAATGTTTTTGTACATAATACCATAAAAAATTTCAATTTATTAAATGTACTTGCTATTAGAGTTGTTACTAGAAGACTGACACCAGAATCATAAAACACTAACTAAACAGCACTAACCAAAAATCGATGTCACAAACATGTTTCTCAATTCATCTTTCAAAGGAGTTTTTGTTCTTATAATGAGCCTGTAACTGAAGATACTGCATGCCTTTCTCAAGTAGATGAACAAAATAAGGCCCAAAACAGTAATTTAAGTTTCCTCAAATAGGAAAAAAATAAAAACTAAAAATCTCAGGTCCCCATTAATGCAATCTCAGCCTGAACCACTAAACCACATTAATATTCCTCTAAAATCCACTCATAGCACATTATGGAAAATGTGCTAACTTTCATAATTTTTTAAGTTTTAAATGCTTATTGTTTAAACCTGAGAACATTCAGCGAAAAAGAAAAACTTCCCATTCCTGTAGCACAGAAATAATCATTTCGAGCAGTCTGGTCTGTTCCTGCAACCATCCCTGCTACATATATTATAAAACAGCTATTTCTTACCCATTTCTGAGTTAAAATTACATCCCCATTACTTTTTTAAACCATTACACCTTTCTATAACATTTTATATTATTTCTTACTTCAAAAGCAATCTAAGTACATTATAGAAAATCAAATTAGAGCACAGAAGAAGGAAATAAGGTCAGCAAGAGACAGCTGCTATCGATAGATACCCTGGCACACTGCCTCCCAGGCCCTTTTCTATTGACATATGTATGCATGCCCTTTATCCACAACTCCCACCACATGGGCTCATGTCACACACGGTGGGCAGCAGAGGGATCTCTCAGATCGGGATCTCTGGAGTCGGACAGCACTTCATTCAAAGCCCAGCTGTACCACTTATTAAGTGGGTGACCTTAACCTCTCTGAACCTCAATTTCCTCATCTATAAAACAGGACTGTCACAAGAACGTAAGATACTACAGAGGAAAACCTTAGCGCGTGGCCCAATGCATGAAAAGCACCTGATTAAGACAAGCTATCACACTGTGTAAACCATGCCATAACCTCATTTTTAACCTACTATATTCTGAACATCCTTCCATGTCAATTATATCCGCCTCTACAACATCTCTTTAACACCAACATAGGACAGCAGTTTTCTCATGTGCTACATTAGCCACTGGAACAGATATCAGATTAATTCAGAGCCACACCATTTTGGTCAGTGTCACCTGCCGCTAACTATTACACACAGGGCAGAGGTCTCAAATCAACCCAACTTGTTCCCTCAAAGAGGGGAATGAAACTCAGAGCAGATTTAGACTCCCAGTGATTGCTCCCTAAATGATTTGGGAGAAGTCACAGGGTAAATGAGGTTTTTTTTGGGTAGGGGGGTGTTTTGTGGGGGTTTTTTTGCTTTTTATTGTCAGTTTTATCAATGATGAAATTCAATTTATGTACCCAAGAAATGGCAATTTTTTGTTTTTGTTTGTTTGCTTTTTAGGGCCACACAGTCTGTCTAGGCACGGATTTTTTTTTTTTTATTATTCTGCTTGGGGTTCACTGTGCTTCTTGGACTTATGACCTCAAGCCTTGTGTTTATTACAGAAAATTCTCAACCACTGTATCTTTGCAGAGTATCTCTCCCACTCTATTTCCTCTTCCAGGAAGCTCACAGAACTGAATAGTGAACTTTCACATACTCAAGTTCATGGGTCTTTCCTTAAACTCCTCAAAAAAAATCAATCGTTTTCTCTTCCATTTTATCTACTCAGCTGTTTTGAGTTTCCAGAATTTCGATCTGGTTCATTTCCAAATCTAGGTGTTCTTTTTCTCATCTGTAACTTTCTTCCATTAGTCTTCTACCTTTTGTATCTATTTTAACCAAGTGATTTCCGTCCTATGTCCTAGGATCACCTTTCTCCTATTTATAACTACCACCAAAGATAATTCATAGTGATCCATTTCCTTGTGTGGCTGGCAGTGCTTTATTCCAAGTTCATCTTTAGCATGAACTGTTTCTTCTGTGAGAGTCGACCAGACTGTGTGCTCATTTCTCTGCTTGAGGATTAGTTTCACTTAAAAAATGTTAAATTTTAACCTACCTACAATGTGAGGTATTTCCTTTCTCCTTTTTTTATTCCTAATTATGCACAAGCCCATGTTTCTTTACACTTCCCCAGACTGGTGGTCAAGGTTTTTTTCTAGTCTTTTCACAGACGTGACACCCTTCAAGGTTTTATGTAGCAGGACCACCAACTCCCCTTTCCTTCTTGACACAGACCTAAGGCTTGTCACCTGTTCCTTCGTGAGACCCTTAGGGCCTAGACCCTGATCTGAAACCACCACAAGCCTTGAGCTCCTGGTTATACCCTTACTTTGAATTCTCTTTGGCACCAGGGATTTCCTGGTTTATCAGGTTCAGGAACACTTTTGCTTGTCCTTGTCACATTTTGTGTACAATCCTGAGGTGTCTGCAAGCAGGGTGGGAGTACAAGTCCTCTACAGCAGTGCTGGCAGCACTGCTGCTAGAAGCCTCAAGGACGTCACAAAATGCCAAACTATGCAATGATCACTCCAGGGAACTGTGATGATTACTTACCATTTTGCCAGATGACAACAACCCACAGCTTTTTTTCAGTCTCAAGAACAGTTTTTAAATTGGAAAAAATAAATATTCCCAAGGCATCTGAAGATCATTTTGTCACTACACACTTCAAATGCCTTCATAGTTCTTTTCTTGCTTGAGAATTTTAATAGTATGAGAAAAGCACACCTGTTGACTCCATTTCCTCACTATTCATTCATTCTGTAATCAACTTCCATCTGCTTTATAGTCTTACAGCGCTCGTGAAATTGCACTCGAGAAGATCAACATTTACCACCTAACCCACAAATCCAAAGGCCGTTTCTTGGTCTTCGTATTAAATTAACTCTCATCCATTCAATCTCTCACTCCTTCAATTCACCCGGTAAGTCACTGCCACGTTAATTACTATACTCTCGCCATGACAACTGTTCACACTCCTCATTCCCTCTTAGTGGCTTGTTAATACCTAGTACTATGGGAAACACACAAAATGAATGAGGCATGATTGCTGTTCACCAAAGTGTAAACACCACCACTACCTAACACTTACCGAATACATGCCATGTCCTTGGTAAGGTGCTAAATACCCTGCCTGCAATCCTACCACGTGAGCCTCACTCACAATAGCTCTATGAAGTTGACACAATGGTACAATTATGAAAATTCAGAGATGAAAAATAATGCTTAAAGATGAAGCAGCCAATCCACAGAAGCAAGCTAGCTTTTATGAGTTAATTTTATGCCAAGCCCATCTTCTTAAAAATGGTGTAGCAGTATCTCCACAAGCCTCAAACTCTCTGCTGATTGTAAAACTCATACATCCAAACACCTTCTAACGCCTCTGTCTGGATGCCTCAAAGGTACCTCACATTAACACACGCAAAACCAAAATCAAGACCCTGCTTCCTAGTAAATTGACTATAATAGAAAAAAATAAAAACCTAAAAAAAAAAAAAAACAACATGCTGCCCAGACTGAGGTGGTCTACCCTCAGTGAATGGCGGCCCTAATCCACCAGTCATGCAGGCCAGGAACCTGGCCACAGCCCTGACATACTCCCACTCACCCTCCACCGCCAGCCTGCCGCCCACTCCTGTTCATCTCCTGCCCATTTCTCTCCCTACCCACCCTCCTCGCTCACCTCCAACTCTGGCTCGGGCTGCTGCTTCCCCACCTCGACGGCTGATACAGCCTAACTTGCTTACGCCATTGTCATCTCTCCCAACCTGTTCTCCCTTCTGCAAACAAAAAGCCTTCTCTTCAAAATTATATGCTATTAAAATACACATCTCACCATTTCACAAATTTCACAACCAAAGTTTTAAGTCAATCTTTATTTCAGGGTCTGAAGCAAAAGGAAAGCAAAGGTTGCCAATAGCCTCCTTTCAGTCACAAAGAAAAACAATTTCACTGAGAGTCAATCAGGACCCCAACAAAGGTACTGAGACAGATGACGACAACGAGCACAGCACCTGAGAGCTTTGGAACAATTGGCTCTCGTCATCCCAAGGTGGATCTGAATCCTACATCTGCCACGTTTCAAAGTATTCTTGTTGCACTGATACCCCAAGATCCCCTCCAATGAAACTGTCTTCTCTTAAGTAGTCAGACTGAATATCTCATTTGCAACCAAGAAGAGTCTCAGTTAAGAACAAATCATCTTGGAAGAGAAAAGATGACACACTAGACAAGGGGGACATACCTACAAAGCAAAAATAAAACAAATTCCACATAAAGTAAAACCACGTTTAGCTAGAAAATATATAAATATAGTCAATGTTCGTAAACTCATGTATCTCCTCCTTTTAAAGGTGTTACATAAAATGCTGGAGGCTAAGAGTCCTGTTTTCTTTTATGTTCTGCAAATCACCCAGCTTACTGTAGAGCTAAATGCTGAATTAAAAAATTAAGAGTAAAACCATGACTGTACAAAAATAAAAATCATAAAGATGCATCCTTGGAAACCCACTCCCTCCAGGGACAGTCTATACATGTTCTCATGTATACAAAACGTATTTTTCTTATTTCCTGTGATTTGCATTGTAAGATATTATCAACTCACCTTGCTCATAGCCAAGTATTTTACACACTGCATAAGTAGTGAAAAGCAGTGTGCCATGGAAGGGGGAAAAAAAACAGCTGTGGAAACTAGAGATTACATCCTATATAAACACTTTTTCTGTTGCCATCTGGTGGTACATGCATTAAATCAGCACTGACACCCATTGCACAGAAGAGCTTGGTCCACAAAAATCACCATCTCCTATTCTTCCGTCATCACATTTAACACCTAGGGGGAAGACAAGGTAGAACTGATTTTCACTTTGAGAACAGTCTCTTTCATGAAACCACAAATAGACACACAAAATTAAGGCTCACACTGAAGAGAAAAACCCACAGATGCCTGTGGATACGATTATCCCTATCTAAATATGAATACGTCTTACTATGACATAAGCGGTAATATTCCAACTTACCCCAAATCTTTTTCTGAACTAGCCTGCTAGGGTTGGTAACATTTGTAACAAATGCAACTAAGAAGCCCTGCTCCTCTTCCAGTTGCTTAGAGTCACTCCTGAGTCACCTCCCTATATTCTTTTTCTTGGAAAGATCATTCATCTTCATAAAAATCGGGCTTACATACTTGAGAGCCTGCAAACCTTTCACAACAAAGAATCATGTCTAGAATACAGGGAAGAGCTCTGAGAGGGCGAAAAGGCAACACGACACTGCACCAAAAGCTAAATTTGTCTGCGTAACATGGGCCCAGGAGAGCAGTGCATCCTCTAAAGCCCATAAATCTCCAAAGTTACACATCCACACAAGCCAAAAACAATGCAGGCACTACAGTCTGAACCCATGTTCAAGAAGCTAATCTCCAAAGATCAGTAAATTAACAGATTTACTCAACTGACACATTTGTTATCAAGAAAACTGGATTATTTAATTGATAGCTGTTATCTTCACTAGACATTGCATCAACAGAGTGCCAGCTACGCCTGTTACAGGGACAAATAATTACTGTGTTAATTCTGAGGACCTTCTGATTTACTCAAAGTCCCTAATGAAGACAATTAGCCAACAAAACATTAGGTTGAGCCCAGAAACACCAATAGAAACCATCTACTCACCTCTCCACTTACTCAGGGTCACTGTCCAATAAATATAAACATTCTCACATCACTGTATTTCCCACCTTTTAAAATTTCTCACTGCATTAATTACCTCCCTCTAGATTTCAATTAGTCCTGTCCTTTCTTCTCCCAGGCATTTAAATAAACATCTCTCATTTTAAAGAAATTTATTTCTCCAAACTTCAGGCTTACACTGATAAATTATAGCACTAATTCATTTTACAGAACCTAAAACTTTGAGCATGAACCACTTTCAGGCTAGAGTAAATATATCACGTGCAAGACGGCAGCACCTAAGAAGAAATATTATATGCATCTTATTTGTCTTCAACATTGTAAATACCACAGCCCAAGTAAAATGAAGAGAATTAGGTTCTGAGAATTAAGACATATGGACTTATAGAATCCCCAGACAGAAGACAGCGTTTGGTGAAGGACAGAAAACCTAGGACAAACTACTCAAGTACAAATCATCAGAGCAGAACTATTTTGAAGATCTAGTCTAAACCCCAACTTTTAAAGGTGAGAAAAATCGACTCAGGCTAACAGACCTGCTCATGTGGCAAGTTACAAAATGAAATAAAAACCAGTCTGACACTTAGCCCAATGCCTTTTCCTTTCACATCTGTTTCTTGGAAAGTCTTATAAAAATATTCTCAGTCCCACAATACCCACAGGAGACCCTGGGGGTGCAGGGCCTGGAGCCAGGCTACGGCAGTGTGTCTCTGGCTTTCGAGCAGCCTAAATGCTAAAATAGCAAATTACAAACAAGGGTTTCCTGAAGCACTACTACCATAACATTTTTAATTTTTTATTTGGATATAATAAGAAGTGTTAAAATAATGAAGCCATAATACTAATTATTTCTTCACAACAGGTCTTGTAGGTATGGGATCAGTAACTGGCAGGTAGTTAATTATCTGTCAAACTATGACAGACTCTTGCATTTCAAGGAATCACTGAGAACTAAGACTAATTTCTATGTGCTACTACAAAGTCTGACAGAAAGTGCCATCTTTGTAGTCCCAATTGGCCAAATATATTCTCTTAGGATCCCTGGTACGCACGTTTATAGTCTTTTTTATTAAGAGATGTACAAATTGAAGGGAAATTTTAAGAGAATGCCTTATGGAAATGAAGTCAATTACTAATTAAAATCAAAGACTATACATATTAAAATGCTAAGTGACTTTAGGTAAAAAGCATAGCAATCCTTACTCCGAGTATTTAACGAGATCATACAACTTAAAGCAACACTTTTGTCTTTAATTCCTCTTTATACCATCTCTTTCAACCTGATTTTCATTCCCCACCCTCAGAGCTTTTCTCCACATGCACAGATGTGGGGACTTCCAGGGTCTGCTCTTACAACTACTGCTTTTCTTACTTCTTACAGAAATGTATGTCACAGTTAGCTGGAGCGCTCCCTCTGTTCCCGTCTCTAGATTTAGTCAGTGGACCCTACCGGCCTCTGACCTTGGGGACACCTCGAGCAAGGGCCTCAGTCTCCCAACAAGAACACAAGGGCTCTGAGGATGGAGACAGTGTTAAGGCAACTGGAAGGCAGGTACAATATATTATTTGATTCCGCTCCACCATCCACTCAATTTGTCGGAGTGACTTTGTTTTACTCCAGGAGATGAGAACACAGGAAACTTCCTGGCTGGGTCTAATCTGAGTATGTAGCTCAACTAACTGTGGTTAGATAAAATGCAGGCTAACAAAACATCAACACTTACAAACCCCACCTCCTTATTTTCCTTTAAAGGACTTAAAAACATGTACTTGAGCAAGGATCGAAGAATTTTCCAAGTGCTCTTCAAAGTACCAGTACGCTCTCAGTGGTCAATATTCAGGGGGGCGGGGGGGGGATCAAATCTGCCAACCTATTGCCATAACGCCATTTTCAGTTGAAATTTGGCATTTATACTACAAGAACAATGCTTTGGAAAGAAAAACACTACAACATCATGTCGTTTTATGATGAGAGAGGGATAGGTATGTGCTGGCATTATGCATATTCCTCTTCTCTATCTTCAAAATTGTTTAACGTAATTTGTTTTATGATAGTAGTAAATAACAAACCTGAACCTTCAGGTCATGGAACTCAATACAGCATTTGGAAAACATCAGCCACCATCTTCCCTTTGGGATTGATCAGACTCCTCTCCCTCCGCACCTAAGGCCACAGGCTGCATGCAAGAGCTCCGGCTCACTGGTTATGAACACACAGCGCATCAGGCAGTCTGTTTTCCAGTCTGGTTCCACCACTAGTCCCGAGACCTTAAGCAAATTAGTTAACAGCTCAGTACTTCAGTTTCCTCACAAATTAAATGAGTACAAAATGCTACCTAACTCTCAGGGGCTGCTGTGAAGAGCACATGAGCCAACCTGCAAAGCACTTAGTGCCTGGCCCATCGTAAGGGCTCAGCAGAGGTGAAGTACAGGTGGTCACAGGTAGGCCTGCGTGGTGGGTGTCTCGGGATTTACGAGACAGTTACCAACCAAGTGGTCTGCTGCTATCTGTTCAACTTGTAGTGGTCTACTAACAGTTCATCAGTAAGTACAAGCCCTAAGTGTAGGACTCTCCATGAAAACGCTCTGGGAAAGCTGGCAGCCTGGAACTCAAGTTTCAGTGGAAAAGCAAATTACAAACATGTGAGGAGAAGGGGGTCCAAGGGTAAGAGGAACAAGAGAAACAAACCACTTCCAGGGGGATTGGGGAGCAACAAGGGCCCAAAGGGAAACGAGATTTGTACTGAATCCGATTAGCACTATTTTGAGATTTCTCCAGCAAGCCAGCGGCAAAGAAGCCTAATTAGTAGACCTTACTCAAGGCTGGGATCAGCAAGAGAAAAAGGGTCCAGGTAGAAGTCTGGATCACAGCGAGTCAGGCTAAGGATGACAGAACTGGGTAAGAGTATGGGATTGGCGGAAAAGGGTAACAAGAGCTGTAATCACCTGTGGAGTTTTCAAATGCACAAATTCTCCCTCTAAACACCCTCTAGGTTGAAGGTGGAGCCCAGGTGAGCGTATTTATTAAGTGCACTGCTGATTTTGATGCAAACCCCAGACCAGCACAAAGCAGGAGCTCAACAATGTCAGCAGGAATAAAGAGAATGAGTGACTGCAAAGCTAGTAAGAGAGTTCCCATGGTGGCACAGCAGAAACAAATCCAACCAGTATCCAAGAGGATGTGGGTTGGATCCCTAGCTCACTCAGTGGGCTGGGGATCCGGTGTTGCCATGAGCTGTGGTGTAGGTCACAGATGCAGCTCAGATCCCGAGTTGCTGTGGGTGTGGTGTAGCCCGGCACCTACAGCTCCGACCTGACCCCTAGCCTGGGAACTTCCATATGCCTCGAGTGCAGCCCCACCCCTGGCCCCAGCCAAAAAGAGCAAATGAAGTCTGGAAGCAATGTCAAAATCTGAGATCATGAACATGGAACAAGTGCAAAGAGGCTCAAAGCGCAGAAAGCTCACTGGAACTTCAGGAGTTGTGGGGGGTGGGTGAGGGGAGCTGGGAGGCACAGACTATAGAGGCACAAGGTCAGCCAGAAACAAGGTTAAAAGAAAAACTGAGTCATGTGACCTCATTTACAAGGATTACAGCAATGGTTCTCCAACTTGGCTGAACCAAGTTCAATGTTTGGCTCAACAATGGAATCACCTAAGGAGTTTTTAAATCTCAGATGCCCAGATCAAACCACAAGTCAATTGGAACAAATTTTGGGAATGAGATCCAGGTTTCAGGACAGTTTAAGGTTCCCAGGTGATCCCAATGTGCGAACAAGTTCAAGAAACACGGGGTAAGAGGTTCCAAGAGATCATCAGGTGAAGGCAATAGGGAAAAACACGAGTCAAGTTAGTGGTTCTCAAACTCTGGTGGGTATCAGAATCCCCTGAAAGCCAAGTTCATTTCTTCAATGTGGCTCGCTCAAAAACACAAGGAGCTGGCCCTCTCCAAGTTCACCAAATTCCCTAGGTAATTCTGACACACACAGCAAAGCTGGAGAACCACGGGTCCCAGTGACTGGAAAAAAACTTCCAAGGAGAAACAAACACAATCAACAACCCCAAGCAGTAGCCGAGAGGAGCGTTCCTCCCCCTCCATCCGACGAACACAACCTTAACATGAGGCTGTGCTGCACACTACCACGACCAACAGGCCTGTAAACATCCAGCGGTGAAGCTAAGGCACCAGATTTGACACACGTGACACTTAGGACCCTGGCATCCTCTGGTCGGAAAGCACCCTTCTCAAACACTCAAGGCTCCCTAGTGGACAACATACCAAAAGCATGCACTGCCACCTGCCTTGCACAATTAGAGAGACTTGGCTCATTAGTAATCTAGAAAAGTCACAAACACCAATAAACAGGGGACATAACTCAAATTCTCATTACCACGTGGAAAGAAACCCAAGGCTATTAAAGTTACAGCTGGAAGACCTTAACCTGTTGTTTCACTCAATGGTCAATTAGGCACCGTGCATCTATTTTAGGCTACGTAACCTTTACTGGTCCATATTGCACCTATCTTCTCCCAAGATACTATGACCACGCCTAATCACTCCAAACACCAGTAGAAAGGAACACTTCAAGAGCAACTAGTAACTGCTTCACCTAACTTCACAGTAACATGCTACTTAAGACCAGTTTCAACCTAGTGGTAAGTATTCCATTTATAATGTTACATTTTATCTGCTAAGATTCAGAATCCATTCCCCGTGCATACGACCACCTCATCCTCCCCTCAGAAATCTCTACAGCAGCACCAGAATTTTCATTTTCAAGATACATGAGCTTTTGTCAAATGATGACATCTCCCCTGTAATATGAATTTTCAATACGATATAAAAAATGATGGATATATTACACATTTCACAGCACAGAGAACAGAAACCTGTCAATGAATTTAAAACTCATGACAACCTATTCCAAGTTTTACATTAAAAGATCTGTACACTTTATACACCATATAAATGCAAAATAGGTACTTTTTTTTAAACTAGAGCTGGGAACACAATTTCTTCCCTAACCAAGTTTGTCCCCCTTAGTGCATCTTTAAAATTAATGTACTATCACTATACAGCCCTCACACCGACATAAACTTGAAATCTGTGTCACAGGTTTCAAAACAAAGCCAGGTTCTCTCTCCACTACTTGAATTTACCCCCCAATCTTTAAACATATAAATATAAAGGGCTTACTGCAAAGTGCAAGTCACCGTTTAAAAAAAAAAAAAAAAAAAAAACTTAAACACCATTTCTATCTTAAAGGTCGTCCCTAAGTGATACAAGATTTCTTCATTTGAACCTGGCTTCTCTGGCAATCTACAGATCCCACTTTACAAAATGACTTAAGAAAAGCTTTTCTACCAAAGTCGGTCATTAAGCAAAAAAAAAAAAAAAAAAAAGGCACAAATAAGTGAAAATTTTCCAAGTAATGGAGCCGAGTTAAATTAACCAGAAATAAGGCCATTGGCTTCCACGTAGCAAAACACGAAAGCGGGCATTTGTGAAAACCTCAGGGAGAGGCTAGGATGGACCATCCCTTAGGTAAGTTAGGGGAACGTTAACAAAAAATTCCGGGCGGCTTGCTGAACTCCCAGGTGATGGTTTTGAGTTCAGACCTCTAGGATGTGACTCCGTTTCAACCACCACACCTCGCCACGCACAAGGCATCCTCCCCGGACCCTGACCGCGGCGAATCCGAGTCTGGGGCTCCTCCCTGCGATAGGAGGGGTCCACGACGCCAAGGGACACCAAACCCAAGCCCACGCTCGCGGAGCTGCCAAACCAACGGGCCCCGCGGATCAGAGGGACGCGTGGAGAGTTGGCGCTGCCCTCTCGCCGCGGGCGTGATTGCCTTTATTTCTGCCAGACAAGCCAACTTCCGCGAGAAGGGATGGTGCGCGGCCAGGGGTACGTGCGCGGCTTCCCCAGCCTCCCGGGATGTCGGGGAGAAGCTCGGCTCGGGAGCGATGCCCCCCCCCCCCCCGCCTTTCCAAAGGTCCTGCGGCAGCGGGGCAACAGCTACTGGGCGACAGGACGCCGGGGTGGGGGCGGGGTGGGCAGGCCCCGGGGAACTGCGGGCCCCCAAAGTTCTGCTCCAGCGACTGCCTGGCACCCCCGGGTCGCGCAGCGCACCTGAGGCCCGCGCGGGGACGGCGGCTCCAGGTGGCCGGCACCCGGCACCCGCCGGCGGCGAACGGTGCGCGCGGAGGCGCGCCGGCTCCCAACTTGGGGGCTGCGGCTGCCCGGCCGCGCTCAGGCGCCGCGGCCCCCCGGCCCGCGCCCGGCCCGCCTCCGCCCCGCGCCCCGCGCCCGCCCCGCGCCTACCTTGAGCCAGAGCCCGGAGCAAGTGCAGCTGGAGCGCCGCGAGCGCCCACCATCCGCGCCGCCGGCCCGCACTCAACTTTGTCGCCGGCCGCCCGCCGCGCTCCCCCGCGTCCTCGCCGCAGCTCCCGGGCGCTGCGCGGGCGCCCCCGGGCCGCCGCCGCCACTCGGGGCCGGGCGGGGACCCCCGCGGCCGCCCCCGGCCCGCCGCGCCGCCGCCGGCCGCCAGCCGGGCGCCCCGGGCCATGCCGAGGAGCTGCCGGCCCCGGCCTCGGGCCCCGCGAGCGGGACGGCGGGCGGTGGCCTCCCGGCTGGGCGGCCAGGTGCGCCGGGCGGCGAGCGCTGAGGGGCGCGGCGGGGGAGAAGTTGTCCGCCGGGAGGCTCTTGTCACGCCGCCGCCGCGTCCGGACCGCCCGGGCCGCGCCTCGCCTCGCGGAGGGTCCGGCGGACGCTGAGAAGACGCCGCCGCCGCCGCCCCCGCCCGGCGCTGAGGAGAAAGTGCGCCCGCCCGCACGCCGCCGCTGCTCGCCCTCCGCCACCGCCGCCGCGCCCCATTCATAGCCCGGCCGCACGCGCCGCCCGCCCGCGCCCGCCGCCGCCGCTGATTGGCCGAGGGAAGGCGGCTCGCGCCCCCCCCCACGTCCCGCCCCCACGCCCTCGCCTGTTTTCAAACTCGCCGCGCCCGCCCGCCTGGAATTTCGCGCCGGGCCCCGGGCTCGACTCGGGCGGCTTCCCGCGCCGGCTGCGCCCCCTAGGGACGCGCGGTGGGCACTGCAGGCCGGCGCCGGCTCGGCACGCGCGCCCCGGGCGGCTCCCGCGGGCGCCGCTGCGGCCTCGCCCGGCCCCGCGGTGCCCGCGCGCAGGTGGGCAGGCGCACGTGCGGCCGAGGGGGGCGCCGAGGCAGGTGGGCGCGCCCCTGCCGGCGCCCAGCCCGCCCCCCTGCCGCCTCGGGGGCCGCCCCCTCCTACCTGCGGGCTCTATGTTCGGGTGGTTCTGCCCCAAGTTACCAGGATTGCAAACCCTCGATCGGGTTTACAATCCCCAGCAACAAAGGGCACCTCAGGGTGCAGACCCGCCGCCTGCTGAGAAGAGTGGACGCAGGCTTTGTAGGGGCGACCAAGGTCATGAGTGGCCTGAGGGGCACTAGGACATCGGCCGCTTCCCACGGGTCTCCGGGCAGGGTCCCCTAGGGGTAAGGGCCCCAAAGGGAAGGGTCTTCTGGTGGGATCTCCTGGCGCGAGGCCAGCAGAGCCCGCGGAGCGGGGTGGGGCGCGGTCGCTGGAGCTCAGCAGCATGTGGAAAGCATTAGCTGAGTTTTATGGGGTGAACTAAGCGCTCTGGAGGCTGTGGGGCCAGCATTTTTGTGGAAGGAGAGCCTGGAGGGTGACACACAGTCTGATGCCTGAGGCATGTGATGACCGAGTGAGATCAGTTAACTGCGATGGCAGGGGATCTGGACCTGCGCCTCGCTCGGTGCTGGCTCCCCAGGAAGCACTGGGTGCGGGTTGTTGTTACTCCGTTTACTGCAAGCTGAGAAGGACCCAGGCGGGAGCGTGGACAGCGGGTCAGCGTGGCCCGAGGTTCCTGCTTCCAGAGCACCTACTGTGTGCTGGCCGAGCTTTATTAAGTCTTAACAATGACTTTGCAAAAGGAAGATGCGGAAACTGAGGACCAAGGAGAGCAGCCAACTGATGGAGGTAGAGTCTGAACACGATCTGACACCCCCCCTTGTCCCCCTCCCACATCATGCAAGGAGGGCGGGAAAAGTGAGACGCAACCCAAAGCTGGCGTGTTCTCTGAGGCCACAGTGAAACGCTGGTGTGTGCTGACTCCAGCAGGGCAGCAGAGCCCTGAGATCAGTAGTGTCCTAGGGACACACGGATGGGGAAGTCTACTTTTAGTTTCCATTGCGGTAGCCGTGGTCTCTTCTAACTTGCAGGGGTGTATGAAAGCCTAGAGGGGGACATGAGCGATACCTACTGTGCGTTGAACACTCCCTGTGGGCCAGCGCTGTCCACAGCATGGCACTCCTCCCCACCCCCTAACCCCATCCCACCTGCTGCCGTGTGAGAGGGGCTGTCAAGAGAGCCGCCTGGGGAACAGGATAAAACAGGTGAAGTGGCCTCACCTGTGACCACCTCCGCTTCACTCAGAGATGGGGCTGGATGTGGATGAGGGTTTGAGGTCTTAGCTCCACTCTTTCGAGTTGTGAAATCTGGGCAAATTGCTGACTATGTTCCTGCAAAAAGTTAGAAATAATTGCCATCTCACAGGGTTGTTGGGAAGGAGTGAGATAATTCACACTCCATAAATGTTAGTTTCCCTTTCCTCATACCACTTCTAAGAAAAACCGCCCTGGCCATGCCCACCAGTTGAGTCCAGTCCACTTTCAACCTCTTCCTTTGATCTAGAAACACATGCCCACACCTTTCCTTGCAAATGGCAACCCATGCTCATATACCCTGGCAGCACAGACAACTTCTTGACGCTGGGACACTCAAAAAATGCCCAGAGCCTCTTTGGCTGTGATTCACTTTACAGTTCAGAGAAACCTTTATGGAGACTTGCCTGGACATTGGGAAGCCAAGCCCGTACGCTGTAGGCTGTAGCAGAAGTACTGACATCACTGCTGCTCCAAAAAGGTCTGGAGACACCTCTGGGAAATTTCTTATTCCAGTATCATCCTGGTAAGCGAGGCTCTAATGGCGTCTCATTTTACAGTTGAAGAAACCAAACCAGGAAAGTGTAATATATGCAACGTAGCCGTGATAAAACCAGAGCAGGAATCCAGCTCTCCTGAGTCCAATTCTAAGACTTTTTTCCACACCAGACGGTGTTGCCTCTTAAATGACCCATTAGATTACTGTCTTGGGGGGGGGGGTATGTGTAGACCATAGGTATTCTTTCCTAAATAAATAAATAAATACAGAGAAGCCCCTTTATAATGCTGGGGAGAGGGGGTAGCCAGCATAGAGCTTGAATATTTCTGCCCAATTTCCCAGTTTAATTTTATCTAGCCCAACGAGAAAGTCTCAAGAAGTGAACATTTTATATGTGTTTAAAAATCTTCAGCCATATATATTCTAAAGGGCCACAAGATGGAGGGATATTACTCCAGGAAAGTAGTGTTATTTTTCTTTAAAAAATGAGCTATGGTTATTTCCTACTTTCCAGAACAAGAAGTTAGGGTTCTCCCTGCTTCCTTAAAGAAGGGGTTTTCAAAACAATGATTTAAATGGAGTTAGGACTATTCACCGAGACCACTGATGTTTTCCACTTGCCATAAACTTAAGGTCCTCCAGGTGTGATCCACGGGCCATCAGCCTCACCTGGGAGCTACCGAGAAACACAGAATCTCAGTCCCTTCCTGGATCTGCTGCATCAGCGCCTGCAGTTTAGCAAGATCTCCGAGTGATTCACATAGAGAGTTTAAGAATCACTCCGTGGCTCTTAGAATTTAATAGACATGATGAACAAAGCTCTCTTTTCTCTACCTTCCTTCCTATAGTCCTACTTTGCTTCATTCTGTGCTTTCTCTTCCCTCCTCTTTTGCCCATAATGGGCCATGAGATGGATGCTTTTTTTTAATGACAGAATTATAACCATTTTATTTTGAAAGGAAAATACACAACTTCCTAAAACATGAGTAGGCCCAACTGTGTACAAATTAAAAGCCAAGCACAGCTTTACGGCAGCGTGAAAAGTAATGTCAAGAGAAACACTCTCCATAAAAGACTTTTATAAGTATAAAAATGGGGAGGCAAAACTCCTATAGAAAGATGGGCAAAGCACATGAATAGGTAAATCCAAGAGAAAAAGGTTTTCGAAAAGCAATATTTGAAGAGTGCCCAAAGAAAGTGATGCAAGAAATGAAAATTCAAAGCAATCGGGCTTGAAAAAAATAAAATTAAAAAAAAAAAGCAAAGCAATCGGGCTTAAAAAAGAAAATGTTAAAGGACGGATAGTGGCAAGTGTGGGTGAAGGTGTCTGGAAAAGGCTCCTCACCTTCTGAGTGGAAACAGAAATTCAACAGCCTTTCTGGAGAGAAACCTGCAATCTGTAGCTGAGCTTGCAATATGCATTGACTGTATGCTGGCCATTCCACTTCACACATGCACACATGTACGTTTCAGGTTGTCCACTGCAGCACCGGTAATAATAGCAAAAACGGAAAGCAACCCAGCATTTAGCCCGTCCGGGAAAGTTAAGGACAATATGGTGCATCCACACCGTAAAATCCCATGTGACTGTTAAAAGAATGAGCAATGCAGAAATGTCCACTATATTCAGTTAAGTGTTCTCTTAGAACGTTCGAGAGCAAGTATAAATGGAATAACCCCTTTTATGGTCATTTTTTTTTTTCCCGGAAAGAATGAATGCCAAACTTTAAGAAGTTTCCTTTAGGGAGATGGAATTCTATGACTTTCTCTACTTGGAAATTTTTCAGATGTGAAGATGTATTTCATAAAAAATAAACAGCTTACTTTTAAAAAGCAGATGGTGATGGGCCCAAATCATTTCTTAACCTAGCGCTCATTAAGAACTGTCCCTTATGGATGCTCAGTGGCTCTTCTGAGAAAAATATTCCCCAATCCCATTAGAGGCGAAGCTACAGCATGAACGTCTCCGTACGGGGATGGTGTGCGCGTCTGAGTGCAAAACCACAGCAATGATCTTGGGAATTCCGTCCATCTGGGGTCCGTGGTCTTCTAGTAGAGGGCTACCCTCTAAACGCCTTGATACCCTTCTAATATCCCCACCAGCTGCCATCCTTCCACACCCTCACCTTTGTTCCATTGCCTCGCAACCCATTAAAAAGGTACCAGGTGCTCTCTTGATCCCGATGGGGCATGTGCTTTGGTTACCTTAGAGCCTACCCAGCTTCCTGAGAATCTTTCCAGAGACTAAGCTCTCTCACGAAGTGCTCTTATTAAGGAAGCTGCAAGAAGAGACAAAAAAAATCATGGACTTGGAGAATAGCCTTGTGGTTGCCGAGGGGGAGGGGGAGGGAGTGCGATGGCTGGGGTGCTTGGGGTTCATAGATGCAGACTGTTGTCTCTGGAATGGATGAGCAGTGAGACTGGGAACTATGATCACTTATGATGGAGCAAGAGAATGTGAGAAAAAAGAATGTATACGTGTGTGTAACTGGGTCACGAGGCTGTACAGTAGAAACACTGTAAACCAGCTATTAATGGGGAAAAAATAAAATTATATAAAAAATTAAATTAAAAAAGGGACCAGAAACTTACCAAGCTTCCAAAAACTTCTACCAGCCTTTTTAAAAGGAATTATCCTTCACCAAATGGTACGAAGCAGAAGTGCTTCATGTGTGGTCCCAGGCTAGCACCATTATCATCTCCTGGTTGGAAATGCAAATTCTGGGGCATCTCCCCAAACTACAGAATCAGAAACCCCCAGCAGAGTCTCTGGGGGTGAGCCCAGCAGGCTGCGTTTTAATAAGCCCTCCCAGGGATGCTGACGCACGCCCAAGTTGGAGCCCCACTGGAAAGTCATTCCTTCCCTTCTTACTTCTCAACGAGTATTATTAAACTCCTGATTTGTGCCAGCCCCAGTGCTAGGCAAGAGAGAAACACACAATTACGCTAATTGTATGATAAAGTGAAAGCACTTAAGAGAACATCTGAGAAAGACCGCACAGCCTTAGGGAATCAGGTAAAGTTTTCCAGGGGAAGTCAAGTCTAAAGCTTAAGTGGGAGTTGAATCAACAGCCGGGAGAAGAAACAGAAGGGCTGACCAGGCAGAGGGAGCACCCTGTGCCCAAGCCCACGGTGTGAACTTGGCCATGAGCACAATGGATCTCTACCGAAGGTTCTTAACAGGCGGTTACAGGATCAGACACATTCTTAGAAACATCTTTCAGGCAGTGGATTGGATGGGAGTTGGGTGAGACTGGAAACCAGGAGACCTGCCAGCAGAACAGAGCAGCAATGTAAATAGGACCTGACAGTGACAGTTGGGATGGGAGAGAATCAGCAGACGAAGGACCTATTTAGAAAGCAGGATCCATATGTAAGAAAGGGAAGTGTCAAGGATGAAACCTATTTTCTGACTTGATCAGTTGGAAAAATGGCCATTTTGTCTCTTTTCCTTTTCCTTTTTTTTTTTTCCCATGTGTGTTTTTGTCTTTTCTAGGGCCACACCCGCAGCATATGGAGGTTCCCAGGCTAGGGGTCTAATTGGAGCTGTAAGCCACCAGCCTACGCCAGAGCCACAGCAACGCGGGATCCGAGCTGCATCTGTGACCTACACCACAGCTCACAGCAACGCCGGATCCTTAACCCACTGAGCAAGGCCAGGGATGGAACCTGCAACCTCATGGTTCCTAGTCAGATTCGTTAACCACTGCGCCACGACGGGAACTCCGACATTTTGTTTCTTAAGAGGGCGAACACAGGTGGAGGAACAGAATTGGAGGGATGAACGTGGGAGAGGCACCGGATTCCACTTTGAATCTGCTAGATTTAAGATTCTGCGGGATGTCTGCACACAGGATCATCAGCTGTGAACTTGGGGGATAAAGCTGAGAAGGAGGGACAGAGAGGGGGAGGAAAGGCAGCAGGACGGTGGTGTCTGGGCCACAGGGAGAGAGGTGACGTCAGGGGCTCTACAACGGCAGAGATGACAGAAGCTCAGGACTGAAAAGCGACCCTCGGATTCAGCGACAAAGATGCCCTCCCAGACGTGTGACAGCAGTTTCGGTGGGAGCCTGTGCCAGCTCCAGGAGGGTAGAGATGGGTGGGCGATGGAGGTGACATTTTCAAGAGGTTTAGTGCAAAAGTGAGGGCAGAAGTTGGCAAGAAAATGAGAGCTGGAAGGAAGTTTCGTTCCTGTAGAAAGGGAGACCCAAAGGGAGGGCTTGGTAATGACGAATGGCTCGGGGTCGGGGTCGTAGAGACCTCTGGGGATGTCTTGAGGAGTGAAGGTCTGGCCTTATACAGGGGAGGGCCACCCAGTCCACTGTAAGGAGAGTCTGGAGAGGGGCGAGGAGCAAAGCTTGGGGAGTAGTTAGGGCGCCGAGAAAGATGCAGCTGACGTGTTCCCCCTCCCCCTCTCCAACGGGGGACCTAGTGTTTTTGTTTCTTGTTTTGTTTTGTCTTTGCTTTTAGGGCCGCAGCCGAGGCGTATGGAAGTTCCCAGGCTAGGGGTTGAATTGGAGCTGCAGCTTCCCGCCTACACCACAGCTCACAGCCACTCTGGATCTTTCACCCACTGATCGAGGCCGGGGATCAAACCCACGTCCTCATGGATACTAGCTGGGTTCGTTACTGCTGAGCCATGACGGGAACTCCCATAACCTAGTTATTTCAGGGATAGAGAGAGGAGGAGAATGGACAGAGAGTACAGGGCAGAAGCTACTGTGAAGAAGGGACAGGCTTCCGCATCAGTTTCAGTGGACATCTCCCCAGCTGGTGTTCACACAAGCGCTACATTTAATCCTCAGAGCACTCCCTGTGTGATAGGAAATACTGTTTCTGCGCTTTACTGAGGTCCAGTCAACTTAAATCATTTGCCCAGGGTGCCCGGCCGGGGAGCGGCAGCACCAGCATTGGAACCGATGTCCTGATGCTCTCTCCTGCTTTGGGGGCAGGGAGGACAAACAGTGCACAGACAGCATCATGAACACCTAGCAAAGGGGACCTGACAGAGCATCTTGTTTAGAAGACGACGTTTTGAGTCAAAGAGAAGCAAGCTGTTAAATCCTTTCGGGAACAAGCGATGGGATCTCAGAGTTGAAGGGAAGAGTTGGGATGGGTCTTAACACCTGTTAAGTCCAGTCATCTGCCTGAGGCGCTTCGTTCCTCTTTGTCAACCCTGAAGACTATTCCACCTAGAGAAAGCTCTGCTTACTGCCAAGGTCTCGCTCCCACGGAACTGCACTCCGCCTTGCTGCAATGTCCATTCGCTGTCCTCATTCTGCACTCTGGAGACAGAGGTCAGTGCTTTCTCTCTCTCATGCCCCAAATGGCGAGTGGCTCCCTGTAAATGACAAATTGACATTTGTTTATTACCAACTAAGCACTCGTTGCAGAGCAAATAGTGGAAGGAGCTCTGGGTGGAAAATTGTGAGAGCTGGATTTTAATCTAGTGCCATCATCATTGGTGAGATAACTGTATGAGTATTTCATGGTCCCCAAAGACTGGCTTCACTGGCATCATCCCCAAATCACGTTACTCTGCTCACAGGTTCTGAGGGTCAGGAATTCAGTCAGGGTACCGCAGGAAAACGGCTGCGCACTGGAACTATCTAGAACTTCTTCCCTCAATGTCTGGTGCCTGAGTTGGGATTACCTGCAGTCTGGACTGGACTGGGACTGTTAACCAGACGGCACATGCGTGGCTTCTCTGTGGGCTTTTTTCCCCACGTGACTTGGGCTTCCTTACAACATGGCGGTTGGGTTCCAAGAGGGAGCATCTGAGAGCAGTGTCTGGATGCTGTGTGACCTCTTGGGACCTTGCCTTGGAAGGCATGCAGCTTCACTTCCATTGCAGCCTCGTGGCTGATGATCACTAAGCCTGGTCCAGATTCAAGAGGAGAGGGAATTAGATGCTACCTCTTGATGGGGGGGTGAGGGGTGGAGGGATGGAGGCAAAGTCACTTTGCAGAAGAGCAGGCAAGAGAAGACATACTGTTGTGGCCATGCGAGAAAGTACAGTCTGCCATCGATGACCCCTGAGGACGCTGGGAACTCCACGGAGGAAGGAGCCTCAGAAACCCATGATTCAGATTAAAAATACGTAGCCCTCTGCATCACCCATTCCTCCTCCTACCAGATATTACGCCTCCTCCCAAATTCATGTGTGAAACAGAAACATCCACTACCTTAGAATGTGGCCAAATTTGGAAATAAACCTTTTTTAAAGAGGTCATTAAGTTAAAATGAGGTCATTAAGGTGGGCTACAATCCAGTCTGACTGGTGTCCGTGTAAGCAGTGGAAGTTTGGGCACACAGGAGACCCCAGGGGCGCACACACAGAGGGAAGACCACGCGAAGAGGCGACAAGCCAGCTGCCGTCTGCAAGCCAAGCAGAGAGGCTGCGGAAGGAACCTGCCAACACCAAGATCTCGGACGTCCGGCTTCCAGAACTGTGAGAAAACGAAATCCTGCTGTCTAAGCCACTGAGCCTGGTATCTTGTGATGGCAGCCCTAGCAAACTGGCACCGTGAGTGACTGGGCGTCAGGTTATCAGGGGCAAAGTCCCTGAGGACGTGGTGCATGAACAGCACGGGGGGGTGGCATGCTGGCTTGGGGACATCGCTGCACACCTGTGCTCTTCAGCATCTCAGCTTCATCCGAGACATTATTTATTACGAGCTCCTCCCCTTCACTCTCCTGTGCTCTCTCCAGTTATAGGAAGTGGAGCTGAGAGCCGATCGACTCCATGGTTCCGAAAAGTTATCCAATGAAGGAGGAGCGTGACTGCAGAGTCGCACAGAGATGATGGAAAGGCATCTTGTGACACCTGTCTGTGAAAAGCCTGAAGAGGGTTCAGATTCTTCGGCCCGAGATTACATTCCCATAAATGTATCTTTAAAATAATTGAAAAAGTGGAGTTCCCGTCGTGGCGCAGCGGTTAACGAATCCGACGAGGAACCATGAGGTTGCGGGTTCGGTCCCTGCCCTCGCTCAGTGGGTTAACCATCCGGCGTTGCCGTGAGCTGTGGTGTAGGTTGCAGACGCGGCTTGGATCCCACGTTGCTGTGGCTCTGGTGTAGGCTGGCAGCTACACCTCCAATTAGACCCCTAGCCTGGGAACCTCCATATGCCGTGGAAGCGGCCCAAAGAAATAGCAAAACAAAAACAAAAACAAAACAAAACAACAAAAAAAAAACAAAGTCCTATAGTACACACAGCACAGGGTAATATATTCAATATCCTGTAATAAACTATAATAGAAAAAAAAATAATTGAAAAAGTGAAGAGGTGTGCATGAGAGTGCTTATCTTGGCATTGTTTGTCATAGGAAAAAAATTAGTAGCAACCTAAAGGCTTAAAAGTAGAAATTATTATACATTATGCTTTATTGGCTTCGTGGAATACTACGAAATTATTAAATCTATAGTTTTTTTTTTTTTTTTTGCTATTTCTTGGGCCGCTCCCGCGGCATATGGAGGTTCCCAGGCTAGGGGTCGAATCGGAGCTGTAGCCGCCGGCCTACGCCAGAGCCACAGCAACGCGGGATCCGAGCCGCGTCTGCAACCTACACCACAGCTCACGGCAACGCCGGATCGTTAACCCACTGAGCAAGGGCAGGGACCGAACCCGCAACCTCATGGTTCCTAGTCAGATTCGTTAACCACTGCGCCACGACGGGAACTCCTAAATCTATAGTTTTTAAAGAATATTGAATGACGTAGGAAAATGGGCAGGATAGGTGGGCGACATTGTGTATGCCATTTTTCTTTTACAAAAATGTGGCATATATGGGAATACATTGGATGGGTGGATAGATGGATGGATGGGTGGGTGGCTGTAAAGAGAGATAAATATTAAAACAAATGATTGGAAGAAGATGTTCTAAAATATCAATGGTGGCCATTCCTCTAGAGGATTATAGGTGACTTTTTCATTAAAAAGTCTAAGAACTGTAGGCTAGATATATTTCACTTTATAATAAATAATCAGTAAGCCAAAACAAGTTACATTTTAACGTGTGTGTGGGGGGGGGGGGACTAGCAGTTCTCTCTTCCCAGGTGAGGAGTGAACAGCATCTGTCCAGCTCACACTAGGAGATGTTTGGAATGTTCGGTAATGCCGCTTCTACCTCAGCCTCTTTTCCGCTTCCTCTCCCTTCTTTTCCTTGCAAACACCACTACAACTGACTCAGCCTCCTGGCCCAGGTGGCTTCATTCCGCGGCCAACAGTGGAACCAAAGAACATTTGATGGGAGGAGCAAGAATCACGAAATGTGGGAGCTGGAAGGAACCTCAGAAACCATCTCCTCGAACACAGTTACTTACCCTGTTGTCAGCTGGAAAGCAAGAAACGAGCAAAGCACCATCCCAGTTTGCCGTCAGAAGCCATTATGGGTCTCTCAACCGTGAAGGTGTCTGAATCATTTTTGAAGCTATTTGTATTTTCCAGGGTACCATTTCCATAAATCTGCTCCCCACTGTGGGAGGTCCAAGATGGGGCGGACACGACTTCACAGCACCACATGTGAGATGAGGTTCCGGGCTGCTCTCGGGCTGCCCATAGGCTCTGCGGGGGAGCCCAGCACACGTGGAGGTGGTCCCCGGCCAACGTGGGGGGCAGCGGGGTGTGCAGAGATCCGGAGGGCTGGCCAGGCTGGGCCAGTCTGGCCAGGGCTGCAGCAGTGTTCTTGGTGGTGCAGCTGAAGAGGGACGGCCACAAGGCAGAGCCATAAATCCCCAGTGAAATGGTTGGCAAGGCGAAGGACACGAAGACTAACACGAAGGGGACATGAGTGCATCTGGTGGCTGTTGTTAAATTTCCGGCCATGTGCACAAGTTACTGGACTTTATTTCAGCACCACGTGGGGGGCTATCCAGTGGTCAGTCGAAATTCAGGTAAGGGAGAGCTGTCTAGCCTTTGAAGCTTTCCCCACACTAAGTTGTCTTGAGAGGTACTGAGTTCCCTCACAGTGGGGCAGGTAAAGACCAAGCAGCTGGGTTTCAGGATGTGAACCAAGAGGGAAATGGCACAGAGGGCTGGACTCAGCAAGAGTTAAGATTCCTATCCATTTCCCTTCCAACTCTGGGGTTCTCCCTCTTTCATTTTACTTAGGAATACCATGCCTTATCCACAAAAGACCTGGACACAGATGTTTATGACTGTTTTGCGAAAAAAAGTTGGGAGCAACTTGAATGTCCTCAATACATAAAGGGATGAACAAACTGCACTGTGGTCCCACAGTGAAATACTATACAGTGATGAAAAAGATGCAGCTATGGATATAAGCAACAACAGGGAAGAATCCCAAAAGCACACTGCTTGGAGAAAGAAGCCAGACACCAAAACATGCATTGGAGGCTCTAGACCAAGCAAATTAATCAACAGTGATGGAAAGCAGACCGATTACATGCTTGTAAACATTTGTCAAAACTCAGTGAACTATGCCATCCCAATTGGTGTATTTAGTTGTATGTAAATTGTGCTAAAGCGAAGTTGAAATCTCAAAAACAGGATGCTTTGTAGCCAGAAAGTTTAAGGCAGCTTTCTTTTATGTGAAAAAAATAGTTCAAGTTTTTCTTAAAAGTCAAGGGCTACCTCTTCTTTCCAGTATTCTATGACTTAACGAGTAGGACCCTATTCACCTTCTATCTTTCAAGGATTCTGACACATTGCTCCAAGCCATCATCTTCCCAGACTGAAGAGACCTGTCTCCAGTGCAGCCCCTGACTCCCAAGAATCCTTGAGGCTGACGTGGGACCTCTCCCATCTCCAAGTATCTGTCTTGAGACACACAGTAGGTCTGCTCTCCATGTGTCCATCTCTTAAGTATCCCTGAGCACCTACTAAAGAAAACATTTCTTGCTTCTGGGGAGCTCAAAGACCATCTAACACCCTTTCTCCCCCGGTCTGAGCAGAGAATTCTGTGAACACAGAGGTGAGATGGACATTGGGCAGGGATAGCTGGACCCATACGAGGGGGCGGGGGGCAGTCTCAAGGCATCTGAGTTGGGCTTAAAAGGTCCTAGGAACTCACAAAGTGGTGGTACTCTTGGCAGAAAGCAACAGAGTATGCAAAAGCACGGAATTATGAAAGAGGAACAAGGAAAGTGAGGAGGCGCCCCCAGCAGAAGGGTGCAGGGCATGGGGGGAGCAGGGCGGAAGATGAGGTGTTCCCCGAAGCAGTGCGACAACCAACGACATCCTTTAATGACCTGAAGCCCTTCCTGGTGAGATCCAGCAT
Source organism: Phacochoerus africanus (assembly GCF_016906955.1). Lineage (NCBI taxonomy): Eukaryota > Metazoa > Chordata > Mammalia > Artiodactyla > Suidae > Phacochoerus > Phacochoerus africanus. The sequence continues at coordinate 4,181,003 of NC_062548.1, read as the reverse complement.
TCCGTTCAGCGCCTTGCCTGCTGCGTTCCAGAAACAGCGCAACACAGCGCCTGCGCGGCACGAGGCCCTTTCCCTGGGTGCCGGCCGACAGCTCCGCACTCCTTCCCCCGGATGCATCACCAGGGTTTGCCCCCAGGGAAGCTCATTTGCCCCTTCCCTGGCCACGCGCTCAGCCCTGAAGACCTCCCTGCTGTTCGTCTCCACCGGCCCGACATCCTACCACCCGGGAAGGTCCAAGGTCACGTGCTGTGTCGCTGACGTCCCCTGGGCGCGTCTTCTTCCTTCAGCTCCTTTGAAGAAACATCACAAGGGACCATTTCCAGGGCTCCTTGCCGGGTCCCTGGGGTTGACACCGTTCCTGCCAGAGTCGCCTCTTCATTACGCTTCTTTCTTCCCCGTCTCTAAGTCACTTTCTCACCCATTTAAAAAAGCCCACACTGTCCACCCCATCCCGTGCTAACTCGAGTTTAAAAATAGATTGTGTTGCAAAACCTTGTCAAGGGCTTTTTGAAAAATCTAAAATATTTTTCCATATGCTTCCTCTTCTACTCATTTACTCCCTAACGGAGATGTCATCAGGCTTGATTCCTACACCAAAATAATGCTGCTTTTCTCCCAGAATCTTTCATTTCCTTGGGTTGGTGTTTGATGATCATTACTATTTTATCTATTTATTCACTTATTTTTGCTTTTTTAGGGCCGCACCTGCAGGAGATGAAGCTTCCCAGGCGAGAGGTCCCAAATGGGAGCTACAGCTGTCAGCCTACACCACAGCCACGGCAACCACCGGATCCTTAACCCACTGAGCAAGGCCAGGGATCAAACCTGCATCTTCATGGATGCTAGTCAGAGTCACTTCTGCTGAGCCACGACAGGAACGCCCTGCAAATCCTCTTTTAGTTGAGGAAATCCGTGCAACGAAATCTTAGGTGGACGTGTCTTCATACAACAAATAATCTCCGTGTGTCCTCTGTGCTAGGTATGCCCTTTCCTGGGCTCTTAGACTACCTTAAGGAACCCAACGCAATTCTGGCCTGTGGAGCTGACACTCAGGAGGGTGGGGAGGGGAGGAGAGACAAATCAGGGAGCATAAGAAGTTACATTGTATATTCAAGGGTAACAATGTGTGTGATGGGGGGATAAGAGGTAGAACAGAGAAAGCAGGGTGCCCCCACTGAAGGTAGCATTTCAGCAAAGACCGGGGGGAGGAGGGGTTGAGCTACAGAGACGACCTGGGGAGAAGGGGACCACGGTCAAGATGGAGCCACCCTGGAGGGTTCTGGGAGAGGCAAAGAGGCCAACTTGGTGGAAGAGAATGAGCCAGGGGGAGCTCAGCTGGCCCACAGGGAGAGGGACCTTCAAGGCCATAGAACTGTGCCTTTGGGCAGTGCTTTGAGCCAGAGACCCAGATGATGTCGGAAAGGCTGCTGTATAAACTAGATAACAGGGGAGCTACTCTTTTTGAGGGGAGGAGAAAGATGAGCTCTCTCCATGGCATGATCCCACATTCCTGGGCATCTGCAAAGCCCTCATTGGTTCCACCCATTCTATCACCATTTTTAAAATACAGATTTTGGAGTTCCTGTCATGGCGTACCGAAAACGAATCTGACTAGGAACCATGAGGTCGTAGGTTCCATCCCTGGCCTCCCTCAGTGAGTTAAGCATCCGGCATTGCTGTGAGCTGCGGTGTAGGTCACAGACGCGGCTCGGATCTGGCGTGGTTGTGGCTGTAGCTGGCAGCTGTAGCTCTGATTTGACCCCTAGCCCGGGAACCTCCATACGCTGTGGGTGCAGCCCTAAAAAGCAAAAACAAGAACCAGAAAAACTCTCTCTCTCCAAACAGAGATGTTATGACTAACTGCTATTAGAGACAAATTTTTTACACCCCTAGTTCCCGAGAAGAGGGGCAAGCCGTGGGAGGGGAGGTGGGGGGCACAGCGAACCGCCAGTGCCAATGAGGACGCAGAGAGAGAAGGGGAAACGAGAGAGAGAGGCCTCTACTGTGGTTTTCTAGAAAAGGAACAGGCAAGGCAAGGCGAGCAGGCTGAGGACTGGCTGGTCTGGATCATCCCAGCAGGCTCTGGGGCGTGGGGACTATCTCCCTGGTTGTCTGGCACCTGCCTCCACCCCGGGGTGATGAGCGCAGGAGATGATGGCTCAGAATGTGCGAGCCCAAGGCACACTCACGGATGAGGTGTTTACGTCTGTAGGAATTGGTTAATCTCGGGAGAGCAGTCCCTCCCGGGTCCATGAGGTCCCAGGATAGCAAAGCATTAAAAATGCAGAATAAAAAGACAGGATGAATCCACGGCGGTTCTCATTAGCAGCACTCAGGGAGCTTTAGAAACAGCGATGCCAGGCCAGTTAGGTCAGAATGTGTGGGGGACCGGGCGGGCCAGCTGCGAATCGGCACCTCACACCAACAACCCGTTCCTCGGAGGCAGGAAGGAACTCGCGGTGGAGGAGGTGCGGGGCTGGGAGATCCCGGCCAGGGCGGCCTCCCTCCGAAGGCCTCCGTTTCCTCCTCTAGGAACCCCAAGGCATATGCTTCCTGCTTCACGGCTGAGAAGGACCCACATCTTGTCACAAGGCTCTGTAATTACAACAAGCTCTATAAAGAGCGTTGTTCTTACTGTTTTGCCGATTTCTCATCTGGAGAGCTTTCGAGATCATTTCAGAAAGCAGGACGCCGGGTAATGTTTTCATCTTTCGTCTCGTGGCACTGATTTTTCTCTGCCTCGTCTGACTATCATCTGTGTGCTCGGGCCATCCTCCCCTGAGATGCTCGGCAGTTCCTCAAGAGCAGTCAGTGGCCCCTCACCTTGTCCTCCGGGGCCCTTCAGCACTTCCCGCAACGCTGGCTGCCAGGAGACTTTGCCGAATGAAAGCATGAAGCCTTCATCAGCAGCAGGTCAACAAACACAGGTTGTATCGGATCCTCCTCTGTTCCTTCCCAGGCCTTGAACCCAGAAACATCCTCGGCAAACACTCCCTTTGCATAATGATGGCACAGCAGACAAAGAAGGCCAGGGAGGTCTTCCTGAACTGTTAGCCTTCTGATATCGAGGGGGACGTGGCTCGATGCCTCTGAATGACTGTCCAGTTACCAAGGGGTGATGATTACAGCAATAGGGACGTTTCATTGAGTCAACAGACACTTGTTGAGTTGCTACTCTGTACCAGACACAATTTGAGCGTTAGAGTTAGGGAATAAGACATAGCCCTGTCCTCAAGGAACTTAGAACTTGGAGGAGAAAACACACAGAGAAACAATTAATTACCATACAAATGATTCTCCTGCCATTCACAGCCCAACTAATACACAGGTTCTGTTACAAGAGTTTTAAAAGGGCCCACCATTTACTTCGCTAGATTTTCCAAACTTAAAATAAAATGGGAGAGAGCCAGCAAGTGATAAAGATTGATGAGGCTTCTGTTACAGAGGCCAGGAGGGAAAGCCTTGTAGCCGCCTTTAAAAAAAGAAAAATAAATGGAAGAGACACAAGCTGACCCATCGAATGAGACATTATATAGGCAGAGCGCAGACAAATAAACAAAGCCAGATTATATATCCCAATGCCAGGAACCTAAATAAAAAGATGGCTCATATGGGTCCTTGGCAGCAAGTGGAGATCTTAACGCAGCTGGCATCTCAGCGACTGTGTGGCAGGAGAGCAATTGATGAGATGGGCTTCCAGGCCAAAAGCTACACAGAAGGAGAGGGACAGACAGATGGCGGGAGAAAAGCTGCTTGGAGAGGCTGATGCAGATGGCAGAAGGGCACCTGGACGCACCTGGCAAGGGGATGCTGGGGACCCCAGTGAGCGGAAATTCCATCTCATGCAGTGAAAACGAGTGGGACACTCACCACCCACGTGCTCCCACGCCCTAGACGGGGCTGACCAAGATTAGACAGAAACAGTGACTCGGAGCTCCCGTCGTGGCTCAGCGGTAATGAACCTGACTAGCATCCACAAGGACAAAGGTTCCATCCCTGGCCTCGCTCAGTGGGTTAAAGGATCTGGCGTTGCCATGAGCTGTGGCTGTAGGTCACAGATGTGGCTCGGATCTGGCGTTGCTGTGGCTGTGGCGTAGGCCAGCTATAGCTCCGATTTGACCCCTAGCCTGGGAACCTCCCTATGCTGCAAGGGCGGCCCTAAAGAAATAAAAAAAAAAAAAAATCTGAAAAAAAAAAAGAAAAAGAAAAGAAAGAAAGAAACATGAACAGCATTAGCCGAGAGGCAGACTTAGTTCTGGTGCTGAAGGAAACTTCGCATTACCTTGCAGAGGTAAGAGGCCAAATCTCTTACTGAACAGAAAGTGAAGGTCGGGAGTTCCCACTGTGGTACAGTGGTTTAAGAACCGGACTGCAACAGCTTGGGTTGCTGCAGAGGTGAGGGTTTGATCCCTGGCCCCACCCAGTGGGTTACTGATCTGGCGTGGCTGCAGCTGAGGCTCAGATTCAATCCCTGGACCGGAAACTTCCATATAAAGGCCAAGTGGCTTTGAAAGTAATGGCTTTTTTCTTTTTTAATTCATATTCACAGAAAAATTGAAAGACTAGTACAATGAACACCCATAGGGCTTTCTGCTCCATTTACCTGTGTTAACTCTCCCTTTCCTTCTCTCTCTCTGCTCCCCCACCATCTCTGTCCCTCTCCTGGCGGAACCATTCATAGCACCTCTTCCCTAATTACTTGATCACCCATCTCTTAAAAATAAGGACATTCTCCTATTTTGTTTTTTACATTAATTTTCACCACCACCCTGTACAGGAAGTATTACTGTCCACGGTTTACGGGTCATAACTCTGATCCCAAATCACACCTATAAGAACTAACAGTAATTCAGTTATTTAATACTTTTCTCTATTTGTTCTCTGAATTTTTTTTTTTTTTTTTTTTGGCCACGCCACAGCATGCAGAAATCCCTGGGCTAGGAATCAAACCCACTCCACAGCAGTGACAACGCCGGATCCTTAACCCACTGAGCCACCAGGGAACTCAATCCCTGAATGTTTTCTTGTTTTGTGTTGTTTCACCTGGACCTGGACCTGGCTGTTCTGTCTTTCCAGACTCTTTCAACCTAGGAGAGTCCTCCACTTCTTTTCGCTTATTTGTTTCTCACGACAGTAAAGTGTTTGGAAGGGTCCAGAGCAGTTGTCCTTTAGAATGGCCCGCTTTGTGGATATTTGCGGATTGTCGCCTCGTGATGGCATTCAGGTTAAGCACCTTGACAAGAACACAGGCGGTGAGCTTCTCAGCACATCCCAGCAGGGGCATCCAAGATCAAGGGGTCCCGCTGCTGGTGATGCAGAGTTTGACCGCTTGGTTGCGGTGGGGCAAAGATCAAGTCTTTATAAGAGATGATGGGCTTTGGGCTCTTTTCTGGTGGGTTATGACCCTGGCTTTGATAGCAAGGACTGGACCAGGAAGTCATGGAGGAAATGCACCAAAAAATACACCAATAATAACATTAGCTGCAATTGGAGAGTTCTCATGTGGTCCAGCAGGTTAGGGACCTGACATAGTGTCATGGGGATTCAGGTTCCATCCCTGGCCTCGCTCAGTGGGTTAAGGATCTGGTGTTGCCACAAGCTGCAGTGCAGGTCACAGATGTGGCTTAGATCCGGTGTTGCTGTGGCTGTGGTGTAGGTGTAGGTCAGCAGCTGCAGCTGCGGTACAACTCCAGCCTGGGGACCTCCATATGCCACAGGTGCCACTGTAAAAAAAAAAAAGAAAGAAAGAAATAACAGCAGCAATTCATGGCCGAGTACTGACTGTCTAGAAGGCAAATGGCTCCTTTTTGACAGGGAGCATCTCATTTAACCCTCATAACTACCCTGTGCAGTAGGTGCCACTGACCACGTTTTACTTATGAGGCTCAGAGAGGGACACTGATGTGCCCAGGGTCACCCAGGGAGGTAGTGGTAGAGTCAGGGTTCAGACACCGGGCATTTGACGGCAAATCCACATTTCAGCCATCAGGTTAGACGGCTTCCTAATCAGCGAACAAATTCATTGTCTGGGGGAACATGGGGGAAGCACATACCCAAGGATGAGCTTGCCTGGAGTTCCCTTGGTGGCTCAGCAGTTAATGAACCCAACTAGGATCTGTGAGGTTGCGGGTTCGATCCCTGGCCTGCTCAGTGGGTTAAGGATCTGGCACTGCTGTCAGCTATGGAGTAGGTCGCAGAAGAGGCTCAGAACCTGCATTGCTGTGGCTGTGGCGGAGAACGGCAGCCGTAGCTCTGATTCAACCCCTAGCCTGGAACTTTCAGATGGCATGACTGCGGCCATAAAAAGCAAAAAAAAAAAAAAAAAAAAAACCTACCTCGCCTACTTAACCGTTCCTTTTAGAAAGATAATCCTTTACACAGCCAAAAGTGGGCTTTAGGAAAACGTGAAGGGACCATTAAAAAGAATGAGTAACTCTATAAAAGCCAGAGCACTGTCTTAAGCCAACTTACTGGATGGAAAGCGCCTTATTACAGGAAAACACACAGATAGAACTTATTGATTTGCTTTCATCAGGTCATTTTTACCCCTGCAAGGCTCAGTTTTCTCATTTTCAAAATGGGCTGGTACGACCTAGAACAAGAGGTGGATGCAAGCCTTTATGGATTTGAAGTTTATTCCATCTGAAGGGCTCTCTTTAAGGGAAAAGAAAAAGATTATCAATAAACTCAAAATCAAAGGCGAATATTTATTTAGAATGAGAAAAAAAAATCACCCCAAATTAACACATTTGAAAAACGTGACAAATATCACATGTATCACCAAACTCAAGCCTTGGAGGGAAGCCCACAAAAGGGAGGGGTCTTGGAGTTCCCATCGTGGCTCAGGGGTTAACGAATCCGACTAGGGACCCTGAGGTTGCGGGTTCAATCCCTGGCCTCGCTCCGTGGGTTGAAGATCTGGCGTTGCCGCGAGCTGTGGTGTAGGTCGCAGATGTGGCTCGGATCCCGCGTTGCTGTGGCTCTGGCGTAGGCCGGCGAGTACAGCTCCGATTCGACCCCTAGCCTGGGAACCTCCATATGCCGCCCTAGAAAAGGCAAAAAAGACACAAAAAAAAAAAAGAAGAAGAAGAAGAAGAAGGGAGGGGTCTTGAGGGCTGAGCTTCATCATCGACCCAGAGAGTCATCAGGGCCCCTGCTGCCATTTTCTGTTTCTCCCTGCAGGGTCCGTGAGCCGATCCCTGGGGACATGTCCCAAACCTGCCCCCACCTCCCGCTGCCTCACCGCCTTTGAGCAGGAGTCCTTCATCCCCCATACGGAGCTGTAGGTGGCCTCCCCATTTCCATCCTAGACCCTTCACAAGCCTGTCCTTCCCAAAGCTCCCAGGCAAGGTCTGCAAGTTCATGTCCCTGCCGGTTCTCCACCCTACAGTGGCTCCCAGAAGCCTCACACATGCCCTGTCCTCCATGGCAGCCTCTACCCACATCGGGCTGTGAGCCCTGGACATGTGGCTCATGCAACCGAGGAAGTCAGTGTTTTCATTCACTTTAATGAGGTTCAAAAACGGATGTGCGATCCAGTAATCAGAAAAACTTTCCAGCATGTTCGGGACAACCATGGACTTCTTCGTTGTAAACATACGAAATCTAACGCTGATCAAACACTTCCAACAAAAATTCAAAACCCGAGTTGAGATGTCTAAGTGTCAACCATACACCAGAGCCCGTAAATGAGTATGAAAAAAGAATGTCAAATACCTCATTAATTTTCGAATACTGACTGCATGTCGACATGTTAATATTCTGTACACACGGGTTAAAGAAAATGTTATTAAAATGATTTCACCTGTTTCTTTTAAATTTTTTTTAATGTGGTTATCGGAAGTTTTGAGTTCCATATGTGGCTCATGTACTATTTCTCTCGGGCAGTGCTAACTTGGAGTAACTGGATCCAGTGTTTGTCCTACATGAGCTGGTTCCTGTCTCTCTCTGACCTTAACTCCTCAGACTTTCTTCACAACTGCCAGGTCCAGGTACAGTTGTCCAGGAAGGATCTGACACAATGATGCTTGCTCTTAGCCTAGCAGAAGGGGACGCCTTTTAATTTTTTTTTTTTCTTTTTAGGGCCGCACCTTCGGCGTATGGAAGTTCTTGGGCTAGGTGTTGGGCTAGGGGATCTGAACCAGATCCACCGCTTGTGCTGCAATGCCAGATCCTTAACCCACTGAGCAAGGTCAGGAAGCAAACCCGCACCCCCACAGAGACAACAGCAGGCCCTTAAGCTGCAATTGCTAAGCTGCAGTGGGAACGCTGCCTTTTTCTAATAAACACGAAGGTCCTGTATGAGCCAAGGGATGCCCAGACTGCCTCTCACCTTCATACCACTGACCTTGCTTTCTTAGACTATGCCAGTCTCATTCCCGCTGCAGGGTCATTAGACTTGCTCTACACAGCCCTGGAATCCTCTTCCCATTGGCTTACTCCCTGAGCTCATTCGAGTCTCAGGTTTAATGTCAACTCTTCAGAACGGCCTTCCGTGATCACCTAGGAACACCCTGTCTAGCATGACACCCAACAGCCCAGTCCCTCTCTGATCCGATCCATTTTGTCTTCACCAGACTACCAGCCACCTGAAATCATACTGTATTTACTCACTCACTTGTTTGTCTCTCCCACTGGAATGTAAGTTCGGGAAGGTAAGAGCCTCGTCTTGCTCACCTGTGTATTCTCAGTGCCAAGCAAAGGGATGGGACATGGTAGGTTTATTGACCTAAGGAGCAGCCTTCTGTCTCAAAGGGTGGCTGACAACACCTAGCGAGGCATAAGGTGCAAAAGTGCTTTGCGAGTACTTAGGATCACTCAAAGAAGAAAGAAACAAGAAGAAGAAGAGCTTGTCCAGCAGGAGTAGCCAGACACAGATGGGCCCCCAGGATTTTGGTGTGTGTAGTCTGCAACAGACCCAAAACCAATCACACGAAAAGAGGCCTTTTAATGAATGACAGGAGAGAGGAAAGACTTCTAGAGACTCAGCAGGAAACTCAGGGGGGGCTGGATGAGTCTGGTCACATTGGCTGCCATCAGCAGGAGCTCAGCTCCTACCAGCTCAAGGGAAAAAGGAATTCACCGACTCACATAACTGGAAAGGCAGGTGGTGCTGCTGGCTCTGGAGACCTCAGAAACTCCAGGAGGGCCAACTCTCCTGCGCGTTCTTTCCCAATTCCTCCCCATCTTTGGATTCTCGTTCTCTGAGCTTGCTGGCATCATTCTTACCTGCTTCCAATAGATTCCTACCGGAGAGGTGAAAAAGGCCCTTAGCAGCTCTGGATTACAGCGTAGATATGTCCCCACCCCCCACCCCAGAGGCTCTACCTGGAAAAATTCAGGGAAGGATTCTGGTTGGGCCACCCCTGGACCAGTCATTGCAGCCAAGGAAGTTGTGTGTTGCGGTTGGCGACCCAGCACAACTGCCATGGTGCAGTGTGGAGGGAGCAGCTCCCTAACGGGAGAGAAATCGGTACCAGCCAGACAAGCTCCCAGATGGAAAGTGGTGGAACCAGGGCTTCCGTCCAGGTCGGTTCTGACTCCATAGTCAATACTCCCAGTCACTAAGCAACACAACTTCCTGATCACAGACAAGGTCATTGTCCCACTAGGAGAGGGCCAACCACCAACCCAGTTGCTCACTTCGTTGTTGAAAAGGCTAGTATGACTAATAGATGTCCGCTACAGGGGAAAGGATGAAAGAAAACAGCTAAAGGACTGGCTGGACGTCCAGCCTTGGTCTACAGAGGCTCCTGGGATACCTTCTACAGCAGACAGGTACTAGATCAAACCACGGTCAACACCGGCATGTTCTAAGCCAGATGGGAGGGACGCAACTGCAGATCGGTCACGGCAAGCAGATGGCATCCACTTGAGCGGGCTGCAGGAGCTCACGGATGAAATTGGGATGGCTGCTTGGCAGCCGTGTGGGACCTGTCCGCGCAAACGGCCACTGCCGAGGTGGAGAGGACGTCGGCTCACAGATGTGACCCCAGCCACAAGAGCACCTCAGCAGGGCCAGGGGAATTGCAGCACACATGAGTCAGCTCTCAGCCTCCATCTGGACCCAGCTGGTGGCCACTGGAAGAAAGCAGAGAAGCCCGGGGACTTAGAAATAACCTGCAGGGGGAGGAACGAATGGGGTGAGGGAGCGAGAGCCGCCACGCAGGTGCTGCCCCAAGAACTCACACCTGACGGCTGTACTGGAGTCCTCCAAGGCCAAGGGCGTGCGTCGGGATGTGCACAAAGGGGAAGAGAAGGCTCCCACCTCCAAGGGGTGACATACAGCCAGCAGCCGATAAAGCCAGGAGAGAGGAGGTTTTCTGCATCACCCCGTCCTGGCTCCAACCCCAGCTCTGCCACCAGTTCAGACCAGGTGAACCTGGGCTGCTAACACTCGAGATGGTTTCCTTGTCTATAAAACGAGGATAATCACACCTCACTCCCAAATCGGTGTTGAGGATTAAATCTCACTTTTTATTATTTATTATTTTTTAATTTTTTTGGCCTTTTTGTCTTTTCAGGGCCGCACCCGTGGCACATGGAGGTTCCCAGGCTAGAGGTCGAATCGGAACTGTAGCCACCAGCCTACACCACAGCCACAGCCATGCCAGATCCTTAACCCACGGAGCGAGGCCAGGGATTGAACCCGCAACCTCATGGTTCCTAGTTGGATTCATTTCCACTGCCCACAACAAGAACACTGAAATCTCATTTTTTAAAAAGCACCCAGCAGGTAGCAGGTGGGTAATAAACAGTGGCCAGTATCATCCGCAACAAAACCAAAGGACTTTCCATCTGGGTTCGGCAGGGCCCTGGGATCTCCAGGGAGCCAGCCCTCAGGGCTACTTTGGCTCAAGGACGTCACTGAACAAGACTCCAGGCCTCCTAACTTGTTTTCCCCAAGACGTGCTGCTTGGACTTATGCTCTCCTTAAGCTTCTTTTTGACAAAAGGTGCGGCACAGTGGGATTCTCTGCACGCTGGCCTCCCATTGCATGCATCCTCCCTGCTTGTGGGCTCGTTCAACGTAATTCAGGACAGTTCTACACGAGAGTTCTCCAAGCGCATTTGCTTCTAGATTTACCACCCCAAAGACGCTGGAGCATCTATACCTTTAGGGCAGTGGCTGAAAGCGTGAGCAGGGCAGCGGACTGCCAAAGTCCAAACCCTTGTTCTGCCCTTACTGGCTCTGTCACCTAAAGCAAAAGTTACTTAACAGCGTGGTGCCTTGATCTCCTCATCTGTAAAATGGGACCGATCGTAATAAAAATACTCAGCTCACGTGGATATCCCAAGGCTTGGAGGCGTTGATAAGTGCCAACTGCTCAGAATGGGGCCTTTGCAGCTTAGCTACGGTCCCCTGCCAGCCTCAGCACCAGAGCCTCCTCCCCAACCCCATCATCACCATCCCCTTCGTCAACACCTTCCATCGTCATCGTAGTCGCATCATAACCAACATCACCATCGGCTGCCTCATGAGCTCCATCACCATCAACGTCATGGTCCTTGTCATCCACACTGTGACGCTCTCTGTGGCCCATTAGAAGAGAACAAAGAACAACAGTGTGGCACCAGGACCTGCCCCGGGGAGAGGCTTGAAAAGGGAAGCTGGAGGGTGAGCTGGGCAGGACAGGCTCCCCTACAGCCTATCTCCGAGGCCAGTTCTGCAAAGACTGGAAGGTGACCCCGGCGGGAAGGGGCTGTTGTCTGTGTTGCACCGTTCCCTGGACTCCTTGCCACTCTTCATAATCAGCTACCCATTAGCAGAGTGCCTTTCCTGGCCTCGTCTGTACCTTCCCACCCTTCTAGATGTCCAGGGCTGGCACAACAGTGCAGTCACGAAGGATTTTACTGCTACCAGGGTTAGAAAAACACCTACTTAAACTTTCAAGACTCTGAAGAATTTTATACAATAAGATTGTTTGAGATAATGGAGCCACTGACCAATGGAGATGGGTCTGTCTTGGCATCATAAGGGAATGATGGGGGCAGGGGACCAATGAATGCCAGTGACAAAGGGACAGGGCCTTGTCTCCACAGCGAGGTGGAAAGAGCAAAGGGTCCTGATAGGTCAGTGCCAGCCCCCGTGTGAGCTCCAGTTTCCTTTCCTATTCTTTTGCAAGAGCTGAAGGAAGCAGGTAGGGTGTGCGGCGGAGAAAGCACGGGGTTAGCAGATAAAAGGACGAGGGGTGGGAAATTGATGACAGGGAAACAGGAAGATCTCGAGCCTCTGTGCCGGTGAGCAGCAAGGAGGGAGGCGACACTGAGTCTAAGTTCAAGGTGGCACTCTCCATAAGACGGGAGGTCTGGGAGATTGAACCCGGCGTGCTGCTTTGGCACAGCTGCCGTGCTCCAGACGACACCAAGAAGAATGTGAACAACACAGTGGGAAGGCTGCCCCGTGCTTACACGTTCGCTGCATTTCCACCTTCCCCTCACCCTCTACACTGAGGGGCCATTCGGAGCCCCAGCACAGTAAGGCCAAGCCTGGGGACAGCTGAACTGGGGGACTGGGTCAAGGCGGGGTGGTGCGGGGGGATCTGTCATCTGCTGAGTGGGCCGTCTGGCTCGTTCAAGTGCTAATGGGCTTGTTACCTTCCTGAGGATAACCTACAGAGAGGATAAAAGCCACCACGCTGCTGTCACCTCCCAAGATGCCCTATCAGCTCAGGCGGCAGATGACTGTTTTTCTCTCCCAGTGCCTGTGCGCCCTCCGAGATCTCCCGGGCCCAGTGGCTACATTTGTGAGCTGTAAATGCTTGGGATGAGCTGGCTACAAAGCGCCTCCTTTTGTCTCGTGCCCTGCGGTTCGGAACCCAGTGCCTCGTCCCCTGGTGTTCAGATTTCCAGCGTGAGCTCGAGGCGTGAACAGCCCGAGAGGACCCGATGTCCAGCTGGCCTTCCCAAACGGGGCTCCTACAGCCCTTCTCCCTCCCCCGTTCTCTTCCCTACGGCTGAGGGTAAGAGCAATGCAGGCTTGGCTTTTCAACAGTATTGTGTGTCATCTAAATAAATACATTTCACTGGGGGAAAACATGCTAAATATGATATCCCCATGAGTCACGAAACAGCTGTGCTGGCTTTGCAGGCTGAACCTGCTCCCTCATCAGTCCTAAGGATTGGAGATCACATTGCAGGATGGGTGCTCCCCAGAGCAGCAGGGAGTGGTAATCTCCTGGCGTTCTGGGGGTCGGGGGGGCTCAGAGCTGCTACGGAAAGCACAGCAGCTGGAAAGAGGAAGAGCCACGTGAAATGGGATGAGGGTCCATGGAGGGAGACGGGCAGAGAGAGTCCTGCAAAGGGAAACAATTAGATCTCCCTTTGCCTCAATTCCTGTTACAGTTGAAAAAAAAATAATTCCAGTCCAGCATGCCTCCCACCCACCCGCCCGCACCACTGCCAAGTGCCGGGGATCTTGTTCACAAACAAAGGAGCTCGTATTTACAAAGACATTCTGGAAAATCCGGAGTGCTGTTGGTGGGCTGGGGAGAAGGGCTTTAGAGGAAAGTCAAACTCCAGATTTCTTACTTTCAAACGTCAGAGGGTCTTACCGGGTGGCTTTGGCTGTGGCCATATCCAATGCATCCAAAATTCAGGCGCTGGGAGGAAAAGAATATTTCATTTCCCTCTCCCCAAAGGGCAATTTAGTTCTGCTTTTTCTAAGTAACCGGGGGGCCACTTGTGCCACTGTGGAGGAAAGCTCGCTGTGCCATCACCGCAGTTTCTCAGGCACTCTACAGAAGGGAGCATTCGGGAAGTAAAGGTGAAATCACACTAACAGATTGCCTGTTTTCTTGAAACCCTTTTCTTCCAGAACATTTTCAGACCACTCCCAGGAGACAGCCGACAGGCAGAAAGTACGAGGCTATCACTGTCGACTGTTTAGGGTCTGGAGCAAGATTTTCCTAACAGGGCTTTCACCTTCAAATCTTAATCCTTCTGGACCTCTACAAACAGCCTACCAGGCTCCCTTTTCTTAAGTCTGAGAATGCCTCTGGCAAAGGTCAATCGGGACATTTCAGAGGAAACGGGCCATAAAGAGAGCAGGTCCAAGGTGCCAGGGAGCCCTCGATGGTCCAGGGCCTCCCCACTGCCCCGGCTTTGATCTTTGCTGTTCACTCCAACTGCATGTGACCCTCTGCAGCTCACCAGCCCCGAACCCGCACGGAGAATCACACATGGAATCCAGTGCCTCCTAATAAAAAATCTGAAATTAAATCCTTGTGTCCTGCGACAGCATCTTTCAAAAGCAAAATTGCCTGCTAAGTTATGCCAACATGCCTAGACAGAGAAACAAGAGACACAACGGAGTTAATATACTTAATATTCTTTTTTTTTTGTCTTTTTGCCATTTCTTGGGCCGCTCCCACGGCATATGGAGGTTCCCAGGCTAGGGGTTGAATCGGAGCTGTAGCCACCAGCCTATGCCAGAGCCACAGCAACGCAGGATCCGAGCCGCATCTGCAACCTACACCACAGCTCACGGCAACGCCGGATCGTTAACCCACTGAGCAAGGGCAGGGACCGAACCCGCCACCTCATGGTTCCTAGTTGGATTCGTTAACCACCGCGCCACGACAGGAACTCCCTACTTAATATTCTATTTTCAGAGGCATATACCATAGAACAGCTTTGTTAGGGTAATTAATTCAGTCGTGCCTACTAAAAAAATTTTTAATTATATTGCTATTGGAATAGGCGATACGATTACAATAAACTAACACTGTTTTTAAAAAAAATTCATATTTATTGTCATGCGATAGGAAGAAATTGAGACAGGCATGGAAACCATTACTGCGAAGGCTTGAACAACCACAATTTACTGCGAAGAGATAAAAACCAAACACCTCAGCCATATTATCACCATAATTGTCTGCCGTTTACCCATCTTGTGAAATAAACGGATCATGAAATGTGAGAGCACGTTTCAAAACATACATAGAAGGTGTCGGAGTGATGATGCGTAGGCTGCCTGACTTAATTGTAAATTGTTTTTGCTCTCACTGGGAAGTGAGAAGGTATTAATTAGGAGTGATGCTGACAAGATTGGAAGTCCGTGGACTTTGGCTCCGAGGGAACTCGGCATCCTTCCCAGGGTTTTTTGTTTTTTAAACAATTCCTGTTAGCTTTTAATGGCACTTTTTTTTTTTTTTCCAGCTGCGCCTGCAGCTTACAGGAGTTCCCAGGCCCGGGATCAAATCCGAGCCACAGCCGTGATAATGACAGATTCTTAAAGGCGAGGCCGCCTTTAATGGCATTTTGTTCTTTGTTAATCCCTGGTGTGGACACAAATGAAAAGATCCAAGAACAGATGAATGTAGAGGCAGTTCAAATCTTAGGAAGGGGCTTTTCCTTTCTAACTCCAGGTGCCAAAGACAGAAGCTGGGCAGCATCTGGTGGCCCCAGGAAGCCATAGATGGAGCACTGGTCACAGTCCCTGTGCCCGCTGTCTCCTCCAACTTTCGAGGTGCTGGCACCGATGTGAACTCTAACTCAACACTCCTGCCCGCCTTCCCAGTCGCTCCGCTCTGTGCCTTTGCCAAAGACGAGTTTTCCTTCTCAGCAGCCAATACACTGGAGAGGTTTCCACGGCTCTCCCGGCTGAATCCTCAAGTACACCAGCTCCCCCCTTTTCTGGACTCTCCATGCTTCCGTGGGCATCTCGTCCACAGCTTGCTCATCTTCCATCGTTCCTCTCTCCAGAGACGTGATTCTTTCTTCCGTCTCGCGTCGAAGGGGAGTAACAAGCAAGCAGACCCCATCTCATTCCGGCGAAGCCCAATGGGGAACGAGTGCGGCCACATTTTCGTTTCTTTGTGGAAATAAGCTCCCCATTCCGTCTTGCCCAGAGAGCAAGTCGACCTCACCAAAGCGGCTAGCGTTGCCCTTGTCCTCCTGGCCCACATCACAATTCTGTTTTTCCCACCCGCAGGCATGGCTCTTAACTGTGTCCCCACCAGGAGCATTTTTCTGAACTGCAAGATGCTCTACCGGGGTAATGAATGTAGGCCTCTTGTTTGGCTCCAAAACAAAACCATTATGGTATGGATTTTTTTTTTTGCTTTTTACGGCCGCACCTGGGGCATATGGACGTTCCCAGGCTAGAGGTCTAATCAGAGCTACAGCTGCCAGCCTACACCAGAGCCACAGCATTACTAGATCCAGCATTGCAACCTACACTGCAGCTTGTGGCAATGCTGGATCCCCTACTCACTGAGTGAGGCCAGGGATTAAAACTGCATTTTCATGGATACTCGTCAGGTTTGTTATCAATGAGCCACAATGGGAACTCCCACTATGGTATAGATTCTTTAGGGAAGTTGGGAATGGGGTCTAAACAGGTGGGCAATGGGTCTGGTGCTCAAATTCATCTGTGGTGATTCACCTTCTTAGGAAAACCCCAAAGGAACACATAACTCTGATTAACCTCTCCACTGCAGATACACACAGTGATAAGATGGAAGTGAAAACTGACTCCCTTAAAAAGAAGTAGGATTCTTCTGGGCTCTGCCTAATGTGTATGTGTATTTATGCATGTGTGTTTCACACCGCTCGCCATTATTTTTGTAGTTTTGAGCAGAGACTTCCATCAGTCCATTCCTTTTTTTTTTTTTCTTCTTCTTCTTTTTTAGGGCTGCACCTGCAGCATATGGAGGTTCCCAGGCTAGGGGTCGAATCAGAGCTGCAGCTGCCGGCCTGTGCCACAGCCACAGCAGTGCCAGATCCAGCAACGCCGGGTCGTTAACCCACGGAGCAAGGCCAGGGATCAAACCTGTGTCCTCATGGATGCGAGTCAGATTTGTTTCCACTGAGCCACAGCAGGAGCTCCCATCCGTCCATTCATTTCCATGACAGATTCCAGCGAGCAGAGCAGTCAGTGGGAGCATCTGGATGGTCCCCACGCAGCTGGAAGCAGAGAGATGGAGCACAGCTGGACAACACTCAACACCAGGAGACGGATCACGTCGGGAAACTTCAAAGGGCCACATCCTTCCGGTCCAGCTGCGAGACCCCAGCTGCCTGCATCTGCGGCTTCTGTCTTCCACAACTTCTGTTGCATAAGTTCACATTTTTGAGAAAAACGATGTGAGGGGGTTAATGTTTAAAACCTTTGGTTGCAAGTGAGGAATTTGGAACAGGGCATGGAAGAGAGACAAGCCTTGGACATGTGTCTAAAAATAATATCTACATCTCCCTTTGCAGCTTTAATTATTTTTACACCCCTGGTGAGCTGAGCTGTCTGAAGGCAGAGATGGGAAGGCTCTCCCAACCCTCTCCTACAGCCCCTGACACTTGGCTGTTACTTTATTTAAAGCAGACATCAGGCGACGGGGGCAGGAGCTGAAGGCCAGGCCGCACTTTGGGAGCACAGTCAAGTCCACCTACAGCTGCCCGCAGGACACCAGCTGCCTGAGCAGCCCCGGCCACACGAGGGTTCTGAAAACTGTCCAGAACTGAGCTCTCTCTCTTCCTGCTGCTTCGTGGGGCTGGGGAACGGAACAGTCTAGGGCGTTCTTCCTCCCGGAGCCCCTGCCTTCCTTCCGATGGGATCCGCATCTAGGAAGTTTAGAAACTAGCCCCTCAGCGTGAACCGTGCAAGACATAATGCTGAGAACATGAGGTCAGCCATGAACGAGAGCATACTGTAGGATTCGGCCTGATTCCTTCAGACGAAGGTTAGAGAAAACAAATGCAATGCATGGACGGCCGTGGAAGTCACCACAGCAGTTTTTCTTGGCGGGAGTCTCATTGGAAGGATTTTTTTTTTTTTTTTTTGGTCTTTTGTTTTTTCAGGGCTGCACCCGAGGCATATGGAGGTTCCCAGGCTAGGGGGCAAATCAGAGCTGTGGCCGCTGGCCTACCCCATGGCCACAGCAACGCAGGATCCAGGGCAAGTCTTGGACCTACACCACAGCTCACGGCAATGCGGATCCTTAACCCACGGAGCAAGGCCAGGGATCGAACCCGCATCCTCATGGATACTAGTCGGGTTTGTTAACCACTGAGCCACGAAGGGAACTCCTGGAAGGACCTTCTTGGTGCTGCTTCTGTATCACACTCTGGATGCCTTTATCTTGCAAAGATTTATCAAGCTGTACACTTGAGATGAGCTAGTTCACTGTGTGCAAGTTACACCTCATTAGCTATGCCTCTCCATAATTTCTCTCCCCCCTCCTTCTAGCGCCTATATCATGAAAAATGTCACACATACAGAAGTATACAGCCAACGATAGCTTAAATGCTGTGTCTACACAATACAACTTTAACAAGATAGTCCGCTGCTCTTTCCTCCTAATCGTCTTCTTTTCATTTTGAAGAAATACAGCATTACAGGTGGACCTGAAGTCCCTGCAGGTGTGTTTCTGACCCCATGGCCCACCCGCCCTCTCCAGAGATGAGCACCGGACCGCAGGTAGTGTTTTTCATGACACCTTCCCAGCATACGCGCCGCGTGTAGCCGTAAAAAACGCATTGTGTCGTTCTGCAGGCATTTAAATTTTATATAAATGGTAGCATATAGTTAGAATCATTTTGCAACCTTTTTCAGGCAAGAGATTTGCGGGAATTATCCTCTGGATCCACACAGCTCTATTTCCTTTCTCCTAACCACTCTCTAGTACTCCACTGTGGAAATATCCTGCAATTTATTCGTCCACTTGCCTAAAGAGAGACATTTGAGTGGCAAAGACTGATCGTTGCTTCCCAAATCCTGTTCTTCCTTCCATAGCAACAGACCCCACATTTATTCCAGAGAAGCAACGCATCCAGTTAAAAGCACAGATTCCACCCTCTTGCCTGCTTGCTGGTGTGGCCACATCTATATTCCGGCCACTACACCCTAAGTAGGGGTTTCTGGATGGTACTGAAAAGAAGGTTCCTTCAAAGAAGGACAGACCAGGGCATGTCCTTTTGCTCTTCCCCCGTCCCTCTTCTTGGGGCATGGAACGTGGACTTGAGAGCTGGAGCTCCTGCAGCCACCTTCAACTACGCCGTGAGGCTGGGGATGGACGCCACCTGCTGAGTCTGGCAAAGCAGGAAGATGCGAGGGACCTGAGTCCCTGGGGACCTTGTGTAGCCTTCACCCCCGCTGTGAACTTTCGATGTGAGAGAATAAACCCTCACTTTGATGGGTCGCTATGCTAGCAGCTGAACACATCATTGCTGTACTAAGCAGTAAAACTGGGGTTATCATAAGCAATAATGCCAGGCGTGCTCTGGGACCTGTCCTACTGTACACTCGTGTGAGAGTTTCCATGGGGCCTTGGGCTACAGGAAGAAATACACACGTGCTCTTTGTTCCAGGTTCTTGACACAGAGCTTCTAAAACCCTTAGACTTTCCTGAGTGACAGGGATGGTAAGAGCTAACGAGCCCCTTTCGACTATACCTGAGTTTATGTTAATGAAGTGACTCAGGGCGGGCCCCTAGCTAACTCCAGAATTGGGGGGCTGGTTGCCCGAGGAACCAGTTATGTAATTAGGGGGTTGGGATTTCAGCCCTCCATAAGGACCTCCGGGAAGGGAAGCAGGGCTGAAGACTGCGTTCAATCACCAATAGCCATAATTTAATCAGTCAGGACTATGTAACAAAACCTTCATCAAAACCCTAAATGAGGGGGTTCGGAGCGCTTCGGAGACCACACAGAGGGCGGTGCAGGAGAGAGGGCATGCACGCGCTGCCCCCTCCCCTTCCCTGCCCTGTGCAGCTCTCTCACCTGGCTCTTGCTGAGTTGCAGCCTTTGTAACAGTCAGTAATGGGAGCACAGGCTGTCCTGCGCCCTGTGAGTCATTCTGGTGAATTACTGAAGCTGCGGAGGGAATCCCAGGAACATGGGAATTAGAGACACAAGTGCAGGTGGCAACTTGGGCCTTGTGACTGGCCTCGGAAGTGGGTGGGGGGTTAAGGGCCTCGGGGCCTCAGCCCTTCCCCCGCGGGGTCTCCCGGGAGTTAGTGCCAGAAGTGAATTGAACTGTGGGACACCCAGTTTGTATCAGAGGTGGAGAACCTGTTCACGCATTGGGTGAAAACATTTCAGGCTCACTCCCGGAAGGAGAACAGGAGTGGGCATAACACGCTCGTACCCAGTTTTACAAGACACTGTCGGATTTTGCACAGAGTATATGAGAGTTTGTGTTTTCCCGCCTGTTCCCGACATTCCCCGGTGCTGTCAAACTTAATTTTTTTTTTTTTTTTTTGCTTATCTGATGGGTGTGAAACAGTTTCTTGTTTTTTTGTTTGTTTTGGTCTTTTCGCCTTTTCTAGGGCTGCTCCCACGGCATATGGAGGTTCCCAGGCTAGGGGTCTAATCGGAGCTGTAGCCACCGGTTTACACCACAGCCACAGCATCGCGGGATCCGAGCCGCGTCTTCGACCTACACCACAGCTCACGGCAATGCCAGATCCTTAACCCCCTGAGCAAGGCCAGGGATTGAACCCACAACCTCATGGTTCCCAGTTGGATTCGTTAACCACTGAGCCACGACGGGGAACGCCAGTATCTTGTTTTAATTTGCATTTCACTGATTCCTAGTGAGACGGATCATGTCTTCTTCATAGGTTTATTTGCTATGCAGGTTTCCTTGTCAGTGAATTATCTGCTCATTTTCTTGGCCATTTTTCTATTGTGTTTTGGTTTTCTTGTAGGAATTCTTCACGTATTCTGATTTGGCATTTTGATTTTCTATTCCAAACACTGCTGGTCTCTTATGCGCACGGAATCTAAGGTTCCTGGTTTTCATGTGCCGTCCTGGCATCCCACTGGGTTAGCACGTGTCCCACGTCTCTCAATTTTAATGAAGTGATGGCATCAGAACTGCATTTACATGGATCAGAATGGACCTGGCAGACCTCATCTTGGTGATGCCAGCTTCTGCAGTGATTTCATCTCCACCTCCTCTGAGACAGCCAGGTCTTCACGCGGTGAACGAAGTTCTCACTTTTAACACACAGTTTAACAGGAAAGACGACCCAGGATAACGCACCTTCTCTTCCTGACTCTTTCTTTGTGCCAGGTGGCTGACACCTCCTTGGACACGACAACAGACAGGGCTCTGGCTGGTAGAACAAAGGTGGCTGAACTTCTTTGTTCGGGTATCATGAGGATCTGCTTTGCCCATCATACTGACGCTATGCTTAGAAAGTTATTTCAATAGTTCTTCTAGTCTCTGCAATAGCCTTTATGAGGTGAGGGCTCTCTATTTCTTGACATTATCTGTAAGACAGAATCCAGGCCTTTTGTCTGTGTGTGCAGGGTTTGGGGTATGGGTTCTGGCAGTACTTTTGATTGTCAGTTCAATTTCTTTCGTCATTTTTGTGTATTTAGTATTTTTAAACCTTCTTGAGTCAATTTTGGTAGTCACTGTATCTTCCTAATTTAAAAAAAACCCTTGGTTTTATCCGTAGTAGTTTACCTTTCTATACCATCATTTATGTCTTTTTGATCCACTTTTAAATCCTGCTATGGGCTTGTCTATTTTATTTAAAAAGCCAGCTTTTGAAGTTTCTGCTGTGGCCCAGTGGGTTAAAAATCTGACTGAAGCAGCTCAGGGTGCTGCGGAGGCATGGGTTCTATCTGTGGCTCAGTGCAGGGGGTTAAGGATCCAGCATTGCCACAGATGTGGCGTAGGTTGCAGCTGTAGCTCAGATCCCTGGCCTGGGAACTTCCACATGCTGCAAGTGCAGTCACACCAAAACAAAACCAGCTTTTAAAAAAATCTCTTCTCCTTTATCTCAGTTTTCTATTTCACTTATTTTCATTAATTATACTTTTTTCTCTGTTAAAAAATAAAATTTTAAAATAAGCAATAGTGTGTTGCATCTTCCAATGTATTTCATGGCTTTGTGTGCTCTTTCTCGTTTTTCATGCCTTTCTTCTTTGTTCACATCCTCTGATATTGAGTATCTGCTGATACGAAACTCTCCTATTTGTTGTACATCTGAAAAATGTCCCTATTTAGGGAGTTCCCGTCGTGGCGCAGTGGTTAACGAATCCGACTAGGAACCATGAGGTTGCGGGTTCGGTCCCTGCCCTTGCTCAGGGGGTTAACGATTCGGCGTTGCCGTGAGCTATGGTGTAGGTTGCAGACGCGGCTCGGATCCTGCATTGCTGTGGCTCTGGCGTAGGCCGGTGGCTACAGCTCCGATTCAACCCCTAGCCTGGGAACCTCCATATGCTACGGAAGCGGCCCAAAGAAATAGCAAAAAGACAAAAAAAATAAAATAAAATAAAATAAAAATTAAAAAATAAAATAAATTAGTTAAAAAAAAAAAAAAAGTCCCTGTTTAGCCTTGACTACTGAATGGTAGTTTAGCTGGGTATAGCATCCCAGGGAAGGTATTTTTAAGAAATTTTCTTTCCTGGAGTTCCCGTGGTGGCACAGTGGTTAATGAATCTGACTGGGAACCATGAGGTTGCAGGTTCGATCCCTGCTCTTGCTCAGTGGGTTAATGATCCAGTGTTGCCGTGAGCTGTGGCGTAGGTCGCAGACGCGGCTCGGATCCTGCACTGCTGTGGCTCTGGTGTAGGCCAGCGGCTATAGCTGTGATTCGACCCCCAGCCTGGGAACCTCCATATGCCCCAGGAGTGGCCCTAGAAATGGCAAAAAGACCAAAAAAAAAAAAAAAAGAAAGAAATTTTCTTTCCGAAGTTCACTACATTCTATAATTAGGCACATTGTGATTAATTGAAAAATATCCATCTCCCACCAGAATGATTTCTCTTTGTTTTGTCCAACCTCGTGTATCCTAGTCTCCAGAGCAATGCCAGGCACTTGATCGGCACTCAATGAACAGTGTGCAGTGAACAAATGAATGAACGGATGACTCCTTCACCAGGCCCTCTGTTCTCTGATGGGCAAGGTGGGTGCCTTCTGGTTTAGGGCTGTCCCAGTGCCCTGCTCTATGCCTGACATAGTAGTAACTAAATAAACATGTATTGAAGGAATAGGTGAAGGCACCCCAGTTCTAGAACAAGAGCATGAGAATAACAGTCTTAGAAGTCAGTGCCTTATGCACAAGAAATCTGTGGAGTCAGTGTAGATTGACACTTTCTTTTAAAAATTTCTTCCCCGGGAGCGAGGGAGCTTTCATGAAAGCAAAACCAATTTTGGAAAGGGAGTATTCCCTTTTTACCAAATCTGCAGCAACTTTCAAAGATCTGTTCCCAAGAAGAAGAATGTTCTCCAGCTGAGCTGGGAGCCTGGCTGAGTCCTCATTTCTAAATGGACTACGATTCATCATCGCTGGGGGCTCCTTTAAAGGAAAAGGGTGTCACAACAGGAAAGATGACAGCCAGATGCTGGCTGCATGGACACACACAGCAACTAATAAAATATTCAACAGCTGCTGCTGTGGTCTCCGAGAGGGCAGTGCAGCAGGGCCAGCTGAGGCCTGGGCGTTAGCAAGTGCACTAGGATTCTGCAACAAGGCCCCTTTAGGAAGGAGGCGGGGCCCTCTGAGGCCAGCGTTCAGGAGGCATTTAAAGACTTAGCCCCCCGAGAGCGCTAATGCGCTTCGATTTGGCCATTTATAAAAGACAAGGAACTATTAGGACTCAGAAAAGACGCCTGGCCTGCACATTTGGAGGACACGGGGGTCGCCTGTGTGTCAACAGTGTAAGAGGGTCATCCATAAAGCCTTCTGTCTGCTCATGAGCCCGAAAGCCCCACTGGCCTCGCCCGGTTTCCCCACTCTCCAGCCAGTTCGGACAGTTCTCAAAGGTCTGCTCTCACACACGCAGGGTCCCCACTGCAGGTGGCTTCTACAGACACAGACAGCTCCCTGTCCCCTCAAACCACCTCCTGAAGATCGGAGGAGAGCAATAACCTTGCAACAGACCCTTCTGCCCGTGGGGGGCAGGGCTCCAGAGCACACCTGTGTCCCTGTCACTCTTAAGGCTACACCATGCCCTGACAGCCACGTTGGAGAAAGATTTTTTTTAAAAAAGAGGAGGGAAAAAAAATGAGATTTAAATATGCCAGAACTAATGTGTTAGCGAGATTTTAAAAACATGTTTTCCTTGGCTGGCGGAGCACAGGCCTTTTCTGCACACGGCATCTCCTTCAGCCATGACGTCGTCTCTGAAACACGGAGGATAAATAGAGAGGCAGATCCCCCCAAATAGCGCTGCAGGGGCAGGCACAACACAGCCGCCAAAGGAAAAGAACGAAATCAGAATCGGAAAAGCAGAGTGGTTTTGGAGGCATCAAAGCAGGTTTCCCAAACAAAGGAGAGTGGCTATTTCTTTGTTAGGAGGGAAAAAAGCCATCGTGGGACTTACTTTTCGGTCACCCTTTAATGCTGATAGATGACAAAAATGCGTTTTTGATCTGCAGTCTGCCGGGCGGCGTTGCCTTTCAGAAGCACTCCAGCCTCTGGGTCCCCAATAAGGGACTGACCGAGGGGCTTTACACATCTTTCAAGTAAAGATTAGCAACTGCAATAATAATAAAGGAACAAATTGGCTCTGAATCTTGGCAAAACCCACCACCATATGGTCTGGGGGTTGCTTCATTCGCTTGTAATTAAGTTTTCTTTCCCCCCAACAAAACAGAGACTTTTTTGGACCCAAGACATTGCTCGAGGCACACGGGCCTCTTAATGGGGGTGCCTCTTCTCTTTGAAGATCAAATCCTGGCTAGTTTTGTTTGAAGCTCAGAACCCTGTACGGGATCCGAGGCTTGTTTATAAAACAGTAGGGCCTATTTGGAGTTATTCTCCAACCCCAAAAACCTCACCCCAGAAGGGAAATGTACAAAGGACTCAGGGGCTCCAACAACAGCAACAAACACGATGGTCTCCAAGTCACCCTGACATCATGGAATTGTACGTGTCCCCACGTCCGGGGTCGCCCCAAAGACCCAGGCGTGAGGGTGTCCGCACGTATCGGCCCCCGTCCCAGCCAACGCCCGGCCCCGACGGCCATCAGCCCTCTCCACGGCAAAAGTCCTGGGGCATCTGGGTACATACACCGCTTCTTCGTCTTGAGTTAGAGCAGCCTTACAAAACACAGATGTTTTCCTTTTCATCCGGTTTGTCCTTTGGTCACACTCGATGTCACCTGGCTGCAGGAAACCCTTCCAGAACCATCCGATCTGGCAAGGGGGAGGGCGCATGCGCAGAGCCGTCGGCTTCAGGGCCCCTCCCGGCCTCTCTGTGTAGCTGAGCACCGTTCACTTATCGGAACGGGATGGGCTATGAGGATGAGGACGAGTACATACATACCCTTTTTTTAGAAAACGCCAACTCTGTAGAATCTAACCATCTGGCCCTTCAAGGTCAGTTTACGACGGTGCTTTATGTACTTCTGGATATTCGCGCCTCCACCGGGATTTGCCAAGATCCTTCCTGGCTTTCAAAAGGCAGGTGATTCAAGAGCTCAGACTGATGGCAAACAGTCTGGGCTCGAGCCTTGGACCTGCCGCTTCCTGAGCTGTGTGATCTTGGGCAAATCACTCTACCTCTCTGGGCTGCGGCTTTAACGGTAAATAGAAACCAATACGCGTACCTACGGTTGAGGGCTGTTGTGAAGATGAAGGGAGGTGGTGCTCAGAGGCCCACAGGATAAACACGCACACATGCCTGTTGGTTGCCTAGGTGCTGTGTCCCCTGGGCCTTTTGTTCCCCCATTTCAGCCCTTCGATCTCATAAAGAGCCAACTCAAGGATCAGAGCCCTGGAATGAAACAGACCATGGGTTTCTGCTCTGTCCCTGAAAACGTCCACCTTGTCACCTCCTTCAGATCATGGAGCAAACGCTGCTATGAAACACGGTGTTATCACATGGCCCGTGTCCTGTGGATGCTGTGATGCAAATTTTGGAGCAGCTCTAGAGAGAGCGTTGGCCTTAAATGAAGAGGACATGGAGCAGGTCAAGGCCTTGGTTCAGTCCCCCTTCATGGAGAGCCTACTCTGTGCCAGGAAATTGGCTAGGTCTATCCTTCTCCTTTTTTTAAGTTTTACTGAAACATACTTGATATACAAGGATGCGATAATTTCTGCTGTACAACAAAGTGATTCAGTCATAAGATACACGTATCTATTCTCTTTCATATTCTTTCCCACTTAGATTAACACAGATTAGATTAACTCTGCTTACTGAGCAGAGGTCTCTGTGCTATACAGCAGGTTCCCCACTGGCCAATCATTCCATACACCACAGTGTGCATATGCCAGACTCAACCCCCAGTCCCTCCCTCCCACCACCCCCTGACCTGTTCTCTTAGGCAACCTAAGTTTTTCAAAGTCTGTCAGTCTATTTCTATTCTGCAAATAAGTTCATTTATATCTTTTTTTTTTCAGATTCCACATATAAGTGATGTCATATGATGTTTATCTTTCACTGTGTAACTCCACTTAGTATGACAGGTTCTAGGTCCATTCATGATGCTACAAATGGCATTATTCCACTCTTTCTTATGGCTGAGCAGTATTCCATTGTATATATGCACTCATCTTCTTTCTCCAGTTCTCTGTCTGTTCTTTTTTTTTTTTTTTTTGCTTTTTAGGGCCACACCCACAGCACACAAAAGTCCCCAGGGGTCAAATCAGAGCTGCAGAGCTGCAGCTGTGAGCCACAGCCACAGCCACGAGGAATCTGAGCCACTTCTGAGATCTACACCACAGCTCACGGCAACGCCAAATCCTTAACCCACTGAGCAGGACCAGGAATCGAACCCACAACCTCACAGTTACTAGTCGAGTTCATTCCCACTGAGCCACAATGGGAACTACCCCTCTGTCAGTGCTTCTGTGTAGTTTTATACAATACCCATAACAAAACTATGGCATGGGTATCAGTATGGTCTCCCTTTAATAGAAGAAATAACTGAGCTTTAGGGAGGCCCAGCAATTTGCCCAAGATCCCAAAGTCCCCTCTGCCACCTGGATAAAGTCCTAGACCCAAGAGGTTCTTCACGGCACGACCCCCATCTGTCCATCCACCTCATCTCCATCCACCACGCACCTCACTGCAAGCCAGCCAGCTCGCTCCTCTTTTTCCGGCCTTAAGGGAGACCAAGCTCCAAGAGCCCGCAGCACAACCAACAGAAAAGCCACCCCACAAAAGCACTGAACGCTAATGACCGCCGTTACCGGCGGTTTCTCACGGATGGCCCTCACACACGGAGGGGTGTCCTAAAAACCCACTTTCCATCCCTCTCTCCTGAAGCCCATCTCCTAGGGGAGCCGCTCATCTCCTGTCCTGTTCCCCCTCATTCATTCTCCACTGCCACTCCGGGGGGGCCCCCCTGCAGCGCCCCTTCCACCCTTCCTCCGGGGAAGAAGGTGGGGCGTCCCACCCCATCCTCCGGGTCCTTGCCAGGGCAGCTGGTGAGGCCCAGTGGGGAGGGCGGTCTGGAGATGGCAAATACGGGTGCTCACAGTTTTCTTCAGCTCAGGTGCACCGCGCTTCCCGCAAAGCTGAACCGGGGAGAACTTCCCACCCGGGCTCCGGGTCCTCTCCGCCCCGGCCCCTCACTTCTCCCGTGACTCAGGTCCGCAAGCTCCGCCGCCCACTCAGGCCCAGGAAGGAGGCCTTGCCTGCTCGGCCCACCCCTTCCCCAGGGGCCACGCATCCGAGTCCATAACTCAGGGATCCTGGTTACCGGGCGATACTGCGGTGCCAGCCCCCAACCCCCGCCCCACAATCAGACGTCCCGGTCAGTGGGCGATGTTGCAGTGCCAGCCGCGCCCCCCGCCCACACCATCTTGCTTTCACTTTCTTAGGCTTCTGCTACCTGTGGTCAATTCCGGTCCAAACATAGCAAATGGGAACTTTCAGAAAGAGACAATTTCATAAGTTTTCATTTGCGCGCTGACGAGATGAAACCTCTGTCCCCTCTCCGTCCGCCTGGGACAGGAATCGTCTCTGCGAGACGATTAGCCACTTAGTAGCCCTCTCGGTTTTCAGATCAACTGTCGAGGCATCACAGTGCTTTTGTCCCAGGAACTTTATTTTACTTTTCAATGGCCCCAAAGCCCAAGAGGAGTGAGGCTGCAATGTGGGTCATCTCTTACTGGGCCTCATTCATGCTTTCAACTTTATCACAGGAATGGACATGCAGGGACTAGTACCACGGAGTCTCAGGCATCACTGGGGGTCTGGGAAGGAATGCCCCTTAGATGGGGGGAGGGGGACCCCTGTGTTGGTTTTTCGATCAACCTCCCAGCATACTGTCACTTTCTTGAGGGCCCCACAGCAAGTTCTCTGCTTCCGTTAGTGTTTTTTAGAAAGGCTTAAATGAATAAGAATGGATTCTTCTCAACAAAAAGACAGAGGTGGGCCCTGGCAGCAGCCTGGGCACTGAGCAGGGCCAGCTCTCCTTCTCCTAGGGAACTCTCCCTCTCGCTGGAGGCCCCGCTCCTGCAAGAGAGGCCCTGCCACCCTGCACAGGGCGTCCGTGTTCACGGGAGGAAGAAGCAGGGGGCGGAGGTCAGGCCGGCTGTCTGAACGTCCGCTGAGGATGAGATGCCTTTCCTAGCACCCAGCTCGGCCTGGGAGCTGAACCAAGGTGTCTTACGGCCACTGCGGGGTTGCCAAGCATTTCCCCAGTTTGTTTAAGGAGTGTTATGATCTGACTTGTTCTGCTTTTTTAAGTGTGTGTGGGGGGAGGACTAAATTCACATAAAATAAGCATTTTAAAGGGAAAAATTCAAAGCCATTGAGTCTATTAGCAATGCGTCTAGTTCCAAAGCTTGTTCATCACCCCAGAAGGAAACCCCATGCCCAGCAAGCAGTTACTTCTCACTGCCCTCCGCCTCCCGCCCCTGTCCCCTTCCCCGGTAACACCAGTCTGCTCTCCATCAGCGGATTTCCCTGCTCTGCACATTTTGTATAAACAGAAACATACAACACATGACTTCTGGTGTCTGGCATCTCTCCCTTAGCATAAAGTTTCTGAGCTTCGTTCACACTGTAGAATACACCAGAACTTCATTCCTTTTTTCAGATGAGTAAGTTTCTATTATGTGGATGTGCCGCAGTTAGTCTGTCTGTTTGTCCATGGGTGGCACTGAGGCTGTTGCTCATGTGATGTGCGCCCAGGCATCCTGGCTCCAAGTCTCCACCGTGGACCCCTGGAGAATGCCAGAGCCCTGGCCCTAGGGGGTGATGTGCTTCAGGGGTGCCCTGGTTGCCTGGAGGGAGGGAGCTTGCTTCTGGGACGGGGAGGGGGCCGCTTGGGGGCCCGCTGGAAACCATCTTTGCCTACTTCCCAATCTTGCGTGACCCCGTGAGCCTCTGCCTCTGAGGAACCTCTGCCTTCTGCACCCACATAGAGCCGCCGCCGCCGCTGCCGCCGCCGCCGGGAAAAGCAGCAGCTGGCTTCACCTGGGGTCATCCAGCCCGGGACTGCGTTGGCTGGAGCCCAACCAAGAACATTCCTCAGCACTGGTGTCATTTTATAGAGTTCTTATTAGTAATCAGGTAGGATTCATAGCCAGTTGACTCTTTATTCTTGCCACAGGCTGATAAATCGGCCAGACGCGGGCATCACTCTTCAATAATTAAAAGCCTTTATGGCTTACAGAAAGTGAATTTGGGAGCGCCCACCGCGAAGCTGAGCAGCACTCCTCCCAGCGAAGACCACATCTTCTGTGCACTGGGACGGTTCACCTCTGACTTGGCCTCCAGGATCTGAGTCCAGCCATCCAGGGGCACCGCTCTCTGCAGAGTCAGGTGCGTTCGGGGGTTCCCTGGGGTCTGAGTGGGGCTGATCGGTCCACGGAAGCAAAAGCATGGCCCTGAATGGGCTCAGCATCCAGGAGGTTTGCGTGCAGGTGCCGTTTCGGCTCCTTTTAATTGCCTGCTCTGGAGACAGGAGTACGTGCAGAGCGAGAACAAACACCTGGCACACTGTTCTGAGCCCCACGGAAGGATGCTGTCTTCCCAGGCGAGGACCCAGGAGGGACTGCTCAGCCGCCGGCTCAGGGCACGTGAAGGAACGATTTTGTGATGACCCGCCAAGGCACCAAGTGCACACGCACCGTCCAGGCCAATTCACTTGCCTCAAAAGCAGCGACTTCGTTTCCGCATGAGCCTTTACAGCATCATGCTGAAGATCTCCGGCTTGTGTGAGTCAAAAAAGAGCTGGGGAGTTCCCGTCGTGGCGCAGTGGTTAACGAATCCGACTAGGAACCATGAGGTTGCGGGTTCGGTCCCTGCCCTTGCTCAGTGGGTTAACGATCCGGCGTTGCCGTGAGCTGTGGTGTAGGTTGAAGACGCGGCTCGGATCCAGCATTGCTGTGGCTCTGGCGTAGGCCGGTGGCTGCAGCTCCGATTCGACCCCTAGCCTGGGAACCTCCATATGCCGCGGGAGCGGCCCAAGAAATAGCAACAACAACAGCAATAACAAAAGACAAAAGACAAAAAAAAGACAAAAGACAAAAAAAAAAGAGCTGGGTGTGAACCCAGGCTCTGCCACTTACTAGCTGGGTGACCTTGGGTAAGTCACTAAACCTCTCTGAGCCTGTTTCCTCAACCAAATAATGAAAATAACGTCAGCTTCAGGAGAAGTAAGTAGCATAAGCCTGTGAAGAGAGTGTCTGGCACATAGTGAGAGCTCAGGAAGACGTGGCTGTTAGAAAATCATCTGTGACTCAATTCCCCACTGCATCTGCCCCCATTGATCCAGACAGAGCTGCCAGGACCACCTCATCTCCAACCCCCGCCCCCATCTCAGCCCTTCCAGTCCAAGGGTTTAGAGACTCAGATCTTGCCAGGGCGTTTTTCTGAGGGGGCCCTCTGTGCCCGGATGGATGGGCTGAGGATTATAAAGTGTGGCTAAGAGTTTCAAGGTCAAGCCTAGTACTTCCTATGAAGATAGAAAGAGAGCAGTACATTACGTTGTCAAGTTAATACATTGTGATGGAGCATCTCCAGACTGCACATCCTGGAAGACCGTAAAAGTCTAATAGATTTAGGGAAACTGTACCTCGGGGAGCGTATTAGACAGCGCTCGTCAATGGATCAAAACTGTCTCGGAGGCTCCCTTCCCAGGGAACAGCAGCACCCCTTAAATGACTGCCTCCCTACCCCACCCCCAACAACCTGGAGACAAATTGGACTTCATACATTAACTCTACACAAAGGGGGCACTTATTTTGAATGGAGAGTGCACCTTATGTTACTCCAAATGAAAAAGTATATCCTTTGAAAGCCAGATTCCACTTTCTTCTAAATTATTGTACAATGACACAGTGCTACCTTGATTTCCCTGGCTCTGTCTTTGATGATTTCGGATGTGGTCAGACACATTTCCATGCCTCTACTGAGGTGTCTTCAATTATTCCAAAGGATGTCTGGATGCATTTACGTTTTAATCGGATATAAAATTAGCAGAGTGTAAAGTCTGCACATATGTTCCTGGGAAGGAATCATTTCAACGAGCTTTTTATCCTGGGAAGAAATGCCTTTTGACAATGAAAATGTTAACGAAAGTGACATCAACTGAACTCTTCAGACTTTTTAAAGAGTTACCACATGAAATCAGCAACTTCTTTTCCTCTTTTTGTGCACTTTTAAAATTGCATTTGCTTTCACAGTCTGAACAGTCCCTTAAGTGGCCTCATTCCAATGAGCTGAGGTTTGATGAAGAACAGCGCTGTTGACAGATGCTTGCCCCTTGCTTCTCATGGATCTTTCTGTTGGTTAGGATTTAGCCTCTTCTGTGGGGAGGACTGTTCCATTTGAGTAATTTAAATATGCTCAGTGACTAGACAATGCATCATGGTACCCTCAGGGACCAGGCCGTCGGACGGAGCATCCATCACTGGAGCCTTGACTCCCCAGGTTCAGGGGCAGGATGCTGTGGGAGGAAGTGAGGCACATCACGTCTCCCGTAAGTTGTTTGTCAAAACAGTCATAGGCCAGCCCAGATCTCAGGGGAAGGGAAAGAGACCCCAGCTCTTGATGAAAAGACTGTCAAAGAATGTGCATCCACCCCGCCCCCCCACAGTCATCAAGAACACATGCGCGGTGGGGGTTGTTTTGAAGACTGAATGTTACTGTTTGAGGCACATTGTTACACTGGACTGTATAAAGCAGGTTAACAGGTGTGCGGGATCCACTAAACTAAGAGTAACTTACGGTAATTACTAGACTTCGTACAAAATATATTTGATTTGCCCTTGCTTCGCATTCTCCATTTCTAAGCAATTTCCAAGAATCAATAAATCTTGTCCATTTCCCTTCTAAATACTGTGCATATTTCCAGTTGTCTCCGTCTCCATCACAATGACTGTCACCACCACTGTCACCACCTCCACCATCACCATCATCACAACCTCTTCCACCAACACCACCTCCTCCGCCACCTCCACCATCACCTCCATCACCTCCATCACCACCATCACCTCCATCACCTCCACCATCACCTCCATCACCACCACCTCCACCATCACCTCCATCACCTCCATCACCACCATCACCTCCATCACCACCTCCACCATCACCTCCATCACCTCCATCACCTCCATCACCTCCATCACCACCTCCACCATCACCTCCATCACCTCCATCACCTCCATCACCTCCACCATCACCTCCATCACCACCACCTCCACCATCACCTCCATCACCTCCATCACCACCATCACCTCCATCACCTCCATCACCTCCATCACCAGCTCCACCATCACCTCCATCACCTCCATCACCTCCATCACCACCACCATCTCCAGCTCCACCATCATCACAACAGCCCCCATCATCACCACCACCACCACCATCACATTCGTGCCACCTATAACCATTTCACCCTCAGAAGCCTCTTGACCATTCTAGCGGCACCCACCTTGACGCCTTCCAGTCTAGCTCTTGGATGGCAGAAGGATCATTTCAACATCTGATCATGTTGCAGAGGCTGCCTGTAACATTCCAGTGGCTTCCCAAGTACCCTCCAGATGAAATCCAAATTATTTTCCACGGCACACAAGGCCCAGCCCACTGTCTAGCTTCATCTCACATCAGATTCTCCCATTGTTTCCTTCACTCCAATTCAATCCTTTCTGTTTTCTTGCCCTTGTAATATTTCCTTCACCCACCTGCTGGCCTCCTGTCAAAATGCCCTTTCCTCCTCTCTTTGAACGGATAAATCTTCTTGGTTCATGTCACTCCAGGTAAGCCAAACACTGCCCTGGTAGCCTCAGAGCAGCTCCTTAATTTTGTTTTGTCAGGCATGTGCTCTCACATTTGCTTGCGTGATTATTTGGTCAGAATACACCCCCCACCCTGAATGGTCCTAAGCTCCACGAGGCAGGGATGTCACCATCATTGGCCCCAGAGCCTGGAGAGTGGCATCCCAGAAGAGCTGCTCAAGAAACATTTCCTGAATGAAGAAGGGAATGAACCTTATGTTCACCTTGAATTCTCCCATTTACTTCTTTGAGGCTGTGAGATTGGCTCAAGGGTTTAAAATTGGAACAAAGTCATGGCTACTATACACTGCATTTGGGGCTCGAAAAGTCATAGACTTCTTTCAGTCTCTTAGCTTTATGAGTATCTCCCTTGAAAGACTTGTTTTATAAATACTTAACTAGTTTAAGCTTGTAACATTGTATTTAAAATCATGATGCACCTCTAAAAACAACTCTTGAAAAAAAGAATATTTTTATCAGCTAAATAGGAGAATCTGATTGACTGTTTTTATAATTCCTGTGTACATGGCTGACTACAGAGATTAAGGAGCATTCCATTCTTAGCTGATATTTTTAACCATTTTCTTCAAATTTTTAATAAAGACAGAGCATAGCAAGTGAAAATGCAGTTAGATTTACCTCCTGTACTGGTTGCATTATTTCCCTACGCTCTCCGGAGGCAGCCACCATGAGAAATTTGGTATAAAGACATTAAATTCTTGATTTTATATTTTTCTACATAGAAGTATGATTGTAAATGATGTATGGTATTGTTTTGTATATTTTGCAATTTTGTACAAAAGCCATATATTTTCACATTGTTCTGAAATATCTGTATTTAGCGATTTCTTCATTCTGATAAGCATGAATCTATTTTTATCCACTTACGAGATTACCTCACATGCATGTTCTAATGCGTCTCTCTTGTACGGATGGTCATTTAGGTTATTTCCAAATTTTCTTTAAGCAAACCCCGTTGGCGTTGACTTGGAATATCGGTACTAGAGTTTCTCTATATCCAGGTACAAATTGTACCCAGCAAGGATGTTCTAGTGACCAGAATCTGTCCAGACATGAGATGAGCCAACCACTTGATGGAGGACATCTTTCCTACGTGAAGCTGGCTAATTACGTTTCAGCGCTGTCTTAGAGACGATTTTAAACATTTATTTTATTGAAGTAGAGTTGATTTACAATGTTGTGTTAATTTCTGATGTGCAGCAAAGTGACTCAATTATATATGCATGTGTATTCTTTTTCACATTCCTTTCCATTATGATTTATGACAGGATAGTGACCACAATTCCCTGTGCTCTACAGTAGCACCTTGCTGTTTAGCTATTCTATATATAATAGTTTGCAACTTCTAACACCAAACTCCCAATTCTTTCCCGCCTCCACCTCCCGTGGCAACCACAAGTCTGTTCTCTACGTCTGTGAGTCTGTTTCTGTTTTGTAGATAGGTTCGTTTGTGCCATATTTTAGAGTCCACATATAAGTCATATCATATGGTATTTGTCTTTCTCTTTCTGAGTTACTTAGTATGAGAATCTCTAGTTGCATGGATGTTGCTGCAAAGGGCACTATTTCATTCTTTTAAATGGATGAGCCGTATTCCATTGTGTATATATGTACCACATCTTAATCCGTTCATCTGCTGACGAACAATTAGATTGTTTCCGTGTCTTGGCTGCTATGAATAATGCTAGGAACACAGAGGTGCATGTATCTTTTCAAATTACAGTTTGGTCTGGATATATGCCCAGGTGTGGGGATTGCTGGATCACATGGCAACCTAGAGACAATTTCTATAGGGAGATGACAGTTTGTCTGGGTCCTTCTGATTCTGATGCTGTGTGTTCTAAGTACTGGGCATGTGATCTTTTTGAATCAGGGGTTGGCAAACTATAACCAGAGGGCGAAATGCAGCCTGATACCTGTTTTTGTAAATAACGTTTCATTGGAACACAGCCAAGCTCATGCATTTATGTACTGTGTATGGTGGCTTTCACGCTGAAACAACTTGGTTGAGTAGTCACAAAATACACAACATTTTCTATCTTGGCCTTAAAAAAAAAGTTCTGGAAGATTTGGGCTTCACATCTCTCTCTCCCCTTTAAGTAAGTCGCCCAGCAGCTCTTTGCTTTGGCAGCACATTCTAGGTTCAGAACTCCATGCAATGCCTGGAACACAGCTGGTGCTCAATAAATACTTGAGTTAACAAGCCAGAGGGTGACTGAGTGACTGGCGAGGTAGCCGCTTAGAGCAAAAACACTGAAAAAATCTGTAGGCTCCATGACGGCAGAGACCTTCTCTGGGACATTCTGCCTGATACACCTCCCACCGCAAGGCAGACCCTCCCCAAGTGTTTGTTGGCTGGAAGTGAACAGGTCTGCATCCGTGGCATCTTGTTGATTGAATACTGGCCACCATTTCCTCGGGCTGCATCCCGTCAGCACACCAGCCGCCTGCGTTGGCTTGGAGAAGCTTGAGGAGAGAGGCAGTTCCTCTCTTGCCTTCAAACAGATGTCCCTGTTCTCAGTTTGTTCATCTGGCTGGTCCAACTTGGGAACAGTGACACTGCCAGAGGGCACGAGTTGGACTAACTGTTCCCTCAGCTGAGCCATCATCTCTTTGTCAGGAGTTGGCAATGCTGAGAGGGTTGGCATGTTATTTTAGCACACATTGCTGAGGGCTTACCAAACCCACAGTACTCAACTCCCAGCTAAGGGTGCCCCAGGGCTTCAAACTGTTTAAATTCACGGCCTTTGGTAGCTGGTAAACACACGGAGATCTAAATCAAGGTGTTCACCGGGATGAGGCACGATGGACCTGCTCCACCCGAGCCAAGACTGGCCAACTAGAGCCAGAAGGCAAAACTTCTGTTTCCGTGCCTCTTTTGCTTCCTCGGCCTTCGAGAAGCACATCCCGCGACACCCCCTCCAGGAAGCCTTCCCTGAACTCATCTGTGAAACTACCTACCTCTCGAATTCGTGATGGTCCCACAAAGGGCTTGCGAATAGCAGCCATGAAATTCTGAGCCACCCGCCATGCCTGACGGCAATCGAAGCCGCTGTCAGAGAATCAGGATGGAGAACCAGGGCTCTGCAAGATGAGAAGCGCTAATCTCACCCGGTTTACGAATCTAACACTCAGGGTCTTCCTCTGCGAAGGGCAAGAATTTCTCCCTCGCCTCAGGAAGGTGATTCAGAGTTGCTCACCCCGGACTGCCTTCCTCAGCAACTCCTGCATTCTGTCTTCTCAAACCCCCCACGTCTCTCATTAAAAGGCCCCGGCTGCCATGAACTGAAGGTCTATGTCACCCCCAAATGCACAGGCTGAAATCCCAACCCCCAAGGTGACCGTACACAGAGGCGGCGCTTTGGGGAGGTGATAGGCTCAGAGGGTGCAGCCCTCGTGGGTGGCATCAGTGCCCTCGTAGAAGACTCCCCGGCTCCCGCGCCCCCCCCCTCCACGCCGCGCGAGCACCTGTGAACCAGGAAGCGGATCCTCCCCCGACACCGAATCTGCCGGCGCCTTGACCCTGGACTTGCCGGCCTCCAGAACGGTGCGGAAGAAAGCTTTGTGGCTGAAGCCGCCCCGTCCGTGACACCTGCGCTGTGGCCGCCCGAGCGGCCGGAGACGCCACCCGCAACGCGGCGCGGAGACACGTTCCCCAACGGCAGCTCACGAAGCGCTGCAGGTATCGCGGATTGCTTGTCCCCGAGGCATGTCAAAGCTCCTCGATGGCAAACCCCGCCTCTTTTACGTCTCTTCAATAACCACGACTTCCGACAGTTTTCCCGTGGGGGGGGGGGGAGACAACGATTCCTACCTGGCGAGGCGGCGGTTACAGAGGTGCAAACAGGTGTAACGTTCACAGAGCCCCACGCTGAGCTCTGCCCCCTTTAATTGTCACACCACACCTCAGGGAAACAGAGGCCGGTGACCACGGATGACCACGGATTCAACGCTCACCACGCTCGGCACTGGGACAGGATCTCTTCACAGGCCTCCTTCTCATCCCCGCAACTGGGCGAGGTTGGGATCTTCCTCCCCGCGGAAGAGAGGAGCAAACCGAGGCTCGAGGGGATGAGGCCGTTGATCCAGGACCACAAACCTGCTCAGTTCCGGACTCAGGGGCCACCCTCGGGCAGGGTGCACTGTGAACCTTGAGCTTTTCACAGCGGGGGTCCCCAGGGCCTCGAGAGAAAAAGAAACGCGCACACCATGCACAGAAGCAGGCTCTTAACATGCACAGACACACAAGCACTTACACACACGCACACACAGACACTTATTCAAGAGGAGCTTTCAACAGCAATTCCAAAGTGTATCTTATAAAAGACGATAAACAAATGTATCTCTCCCAAGGAAACGCAAATCCAGGAGCACTCTGAAAGGACGGGCCAAGGATGCACCCACAATAGTGCCTCCCAAATCCCAAGGGACCGTGAACCACCTGGGCACCCTGTCAAATGCAGGTGCTGAGCCTGGACAACCGCTCAGGGGTGGAAGCGGTGGGATGGGGGGTAGGGGGAGTTTGCATTTCTCATGAGTTCCAAGTGATGCCCACACTGCGGTTCTGTGACCGCACTTTACACACTCAAATGTCAGAGCATATTCAAGGCACAAGACAGACTGAATCATTCGTAAAACACAAGAACTTGCTCAGAGAATTAGACAGTTGTTCCTGCAAAGGTAAAATATTGGCATTGTCCCCGGCCAGGGACACTTTTCACCCAAACTTAATTTGCTTCAAAGTGATGCGTGTGAAACCCCCTGCTGAGAGGTCTAACCTGAGGCCTCAGCTCTCAGAGCCCACCTGCTGCCCGGTGTCAGGTTGTGCCCTGGCCCAGCCCAGCCTGGCTCCCAGGGCCACCAGAGGCAGTCAGGCACCATCTCACTCTG
Source organism: Phacochoerus africanus (assembly GCF_016906955.1). Lineage (NCBI taxonomy): Eukaryota > Metazoa > Chordata > Mammalia > Artiodactyla > Suidae > Phacochoerus > Phacochoerus africanus. The sequence goes on along the minus strand of NC_062548.1, from coordinate 4,142,960 downwards.
CAGGATGGAGACCCCGGGCTCTGTTCCTACTTCCCCCTGCAGCTCCAGATGCGACATCGTCCTTATAAGCAAACCCTGCGAGTCTGCGGCTGGATGTGAACAGGACTTGAAGCTTCTTCCCTTCAGCCCAGATCTCGATGCGGCCAATTCACATGTGGGCTGCACACCAGCAAGGGTGCCAGAGCTGGCCGTGTGCAGAATCCCAGTGCTATGTTCAGACAGGATGTGGGATTCTGCCCTAGGGTTTCCTGCAGCGGTCGTCTCATTTACCACTGAGAGAGCGAAAGAGCTGTTGGCAGAGACACACCTAACCTCGCTTGATGTACCTGCAGGCCCTGACGAAGAGCTTCCCATTGAGCCAGCTCTTCCACCTGGATGGATAAACATGCTTCCTGAAATCACACAGTGGCTCTGCCCCCATCTACAGAGAGAAGCACCTCCAGGTGTCCTGCTTCCCGGCACAGGGGTCGCACGACCCCATTACCTGAAGCACAGCCCTGAGACCTCGTGGAGGATGTGATGCTTTGACTTCTGCTGCAGTTTGGCAAAAATACTGACACAGGAGCTTCTGTGTGTTTCTCTCCATAGGTGCAGGTGTAACCATCCCAGGCAGGCACATGAGGATGAGCGTGTGAGGGCGCCGTGCCCGTGAGGACTGTGGGAGAGGGACAGGGGCCGGGCCTGAGTTTTGAAATGCAGCCAGAGTCACCTGCCGCAAGCTGGCTTGGGAGCTGCCAGGAAGCGTTCGCCCCAATAGCTGCCTCTTTTGTGAGATGTGGATATGCAGCGTCTATACAGCACTGCCAGCGGCTTTGTGGACATCCCTGTTATGAGCCCTCCGCAAAGATCCAGTTATTGGGCTGTTGTTATGGGAACAGTACAATTACCGCCAAATTGGAGTGGCGACGGGGGACAGAAAAGAAAGCGGATTGGGGGTGGGCAAAATGGCTATTTCTGTTCAAACATGTCTTGGCAGATCACCTGGACTGCATGTGAACAGCGGTCGGGAGGACCAGGTAGCAGAAACCCTGCCTGGCTTCGGGGATTATGGGCCCGGGGAGGGGCTGTAAAAAGAAATTGTCTTTAAGAGAGAAACATCCCATCCTCTGACTTCCTTTGAATTGTACAAAAATACGATAATTGTGCACCAGAGCAGGAAGTTCAATGATGTTCAAAGAGTCTACGCGGCCTCTTTACTTTTGTTACCCAACTTAAAACACGCCTGAAATATATAATTTTGCAATTTAAGGGTTTTGATTGAAAAATCTCAAGTACCAGTCAATACTCTTTTAAAAGGATTGTTATCATTATCCAGACTTAACATCGTTATCAAGCAAATGCCTGACTACAAGCTAATTAAGACAGCAACTGCATCGCCAAGCAATCCATGCTCTGTGAAACCGAGCTTCTTTCTCAGAGCTGTAGGCGGGGAGAGGAGGTTCCTTCCCATAGAAATGGCAACATGAGTTCACGCAGCGTTTGGCCCTTCCATCTCTAAAATCATAGAGATAATGCATAAAGTATAAAAACACGTTTTAAGACTTAACTACCTTGGGCATTCCCGTTGTGGCTCAGCAGTTAGCGAACCCGACTAGCATTCATGAGGATGCGGGTGTGATCCCTGGCCTCGCTCAGTGGGTTGCCCTGAGCTGTGGTGTCGGTCAGAGACGCAGCTTGGACCCTGCACTGCTGTGGCTGTGGCTGTGGCTGGCAGCTACAGCACCAACTGGACCCCTAGCCTGGGAACCTCCATATGCTGTAGGTGTGGCCCTAAAAAGACAAAAAGACCAAAAAAAAAAAAAAAGACATAACTACCTTTGAAAAACACTTCGATTCTTGGGGAGCTGAATCATGCAAGGTAAAGAGAACAGAAAATGGTCTCCACGTACCCCAGAACGGGGTCCAGTCTGGGAAGGGTGTTTCAGCCACGAATGGAGGCCCAGGGTGACTGCCACAGGCAGCAGGAACAAGCAGAAGCACCTGCGGAACTGGGCTTATGTCACATCACACCTGGACAATGTCCCTGTGGGACAAGAACCCCAGGTCACCAATTTACATTCAGAAAGCCACGGGTTAGGTGAAGGCCACTGCAAAATGGCTGGTCACAGAGCAGTGATCCCAGAGCTGGGGAAACAGACAGGCAGGCCCTTAGAACTTGTATTCAGGATGCGCCCCCGAACCAAAATTCCAAGGCACGCCTTGTGGGAGATGGCCGACGGATTCCTTGGTCCCAAGGAAATGAAAAAACCAGGGTAATCTGAAATGGCCTTTAGATAAGTATAACTACATTCCTCAAAGATAAAGGCAGCCTTCGAATGACCCCCAGACAAGGACTAAAAATGAAGCAGATAAGAATGAACAAAAAAGCGAGGTTTTTAAAAAAATGAAACATCCTGGAAATAAGAAATTCCACCTACTGAAAGATGGAATTCACATACTTGCCCCTAAAAACCCCTGAACATTGTGTATAAAACAAACACGGGAAGCTGCTGAGAGGTGGAGAGAAGGCAGAGCTCCTAGGAGCAAAGAAAGGAGACAGCATTGAGCTCTTTCGTTTCCTCTGGACTCAACGTCCCACCAGAAAAGCGAGCAATGTGGAAACACCAAGAGGCACAGGCACAAAGGAAGCCAAGTCTCAGGGAAGCCTGCTTGCTCTAGCTAATAAACTAGCAGTGGGGCAGCCTCGAAAGACAGAGCGCGTTTAGACAATAACTGCTCCACCGTAAAGCAACACCACAGAAAATACTGCGACCCCCTCCTACAGCAGCAAGGCCAGTGAGAGCCAGAACGTCCATCCTCACTGAGTGGGTCTAAGCACCCCCCGCCCCCCCGCCCCGAGCAGTGTCAGTGGAGACCACATGGGGACCTGGCAGGATGCCGTCCTCATCCCCCTCCTGGCGGGAGGGGTGTCAGAAGAGCCACATGGAGAACTGGACCATTTGGCATGGTCAGCCGGTAACAAGGTTACCTTCACTTGGTGACAGTGGACACCACCTAGAACAGAGTAAGAAAGGACCTGTGTTGCCCACCAGCCAGGGTGATGTCAGCGGTGGCTGGTGGGGAGCCTGACGCCACCCCTCCACCCAGCACTAATACGTAGAAAAATTTTCCCTCTGATGGCAATGGGACCAACCCTGCCTCCCTCCCAACCCCAACCCTGGAAGGAACAAGGCAGGGGGGGCCTTCATCAGCTGAAAAAGTGTAGAAAAGGCCCGGCTACAACGGAAGACTGAATCTCCCAACACTACTCAGATTGTTGTTTCCATCAGCTATTACCCATCACATGAAGAACACAAAACTCAATTTGAGGCGTTCCCTTGGGATTCAGTTGGCTAAGGATCTGGTGTGGTCACTGCAGCAGCTCAGATCACTGCTGTGGAGTGGGTCTGATTCCTGGCCAGCATGTCTGCATGCTGCAGGTATGGATGGAAGGAAGGAAGGAAGGAAGGAAGGAAGGAAGGAAGGAAGGAAGGAAGGAAGGAAGAAAGAACGAAAGAAAGAAAGAAAGAAAGAAAAGAAAGAAGAAAGAAAGAAAGAAAGAAAGAAGAAGAAAAGAAAGAAAGAAAGAAAGAAAGAAAGAAAGAAAGAAAGAAAGAAAGAAAGAAAGAAAGAAAGAAAGGAAGGAAAAGAAAAGAAAAGAAAACTTGAGAAAGAAAACAGAAAAAGAAAAAAAGAACCCCTCAACTTGATGGAGGAAAGTGCCTCAACAGCTGCTGTGATGTGTTAAACAGCACCCCCTCAAAGTCCACACCCACCTGGAACCTCAGAATGTGACTGTGTCTGGAGAGAGGGTCTTTGCAGATGTCATGAGGTACGACCATCAGGATGAAACCACCACGGATGTGATTTCACCTTGACATTCCTCTCCTATTCTTGTAGGAGGAAGGACACAGAGACAGACAAAGAAGAAGCCACATAAAGACAGAGGCAGAGACTGCAGTGGTGCATTACAAGCCAAGGGATGCCAAGGGCTGCTGGCAGCCCCCCGGAGTCAGGAGAGGAGCAGGGTATGGGCTCTCCCTCAGCGCTTCCACAAGGAACCACTCCTGCTGACACCTTGATCTTAGACTCCTAGCTCCCAGAACTGGGAGAGAATAAATACTGCTGTTTTAAGTAACCCAGGTTAAGGTAATTTGTTATGGCAGCCTGAGCAAACTAAGACAGATGCCAACACAGAAGTGACACAGATGTTAGAATTAGCTGACAAAGATTGTAAAGCACTCATCATAAAATGCTTCAGTGCACACACTTGAAGCAAATGAAAATATAGAAACTCTCAGTACAGAAATAGAAAATATTTTTAAAAAATAAAATTTAAAATGTAAAACTGAAAAATACAACCACCAAAATAAAAATCTCAGTGGATGAGCATAATAGCAGAATGGAGAGGACAGAATTAGTGAGCATGAAGAAACAACAATTAAAAATGACCCAATCTAAAAATCAATATTGTAAAAATGGCCATACTACCCAAAGCAATCTACAGATTCAATGCAATCCCTATCAAATTACCCATGACATTTTTCACAGAACTAGAACAAACAATCCAAACATTTATATGGAACCACAAAAGACCCAGAATCGCCAAAGCAATCCTGAGAAACAAAAACCAAGCAGGAGGCATCACTCTCCCAGACTTCAAGAAATACTACAAAGCCACAGTCATCAAGACAACGTGGTACTGGTATCAAAACAGACAGACAGACCGATGGAACAGAATAGAGAATCCGGAAATAAACCCTGACACCTATGGTCAATTAATCTTTGACAAGGGAGGCAAGAACATAAAATGGGAAAAAGAAAGTCGATTCAGCAAGCATTGCTGGGAAACCCGGACAGCTGCATGCAAAGCAATGAAACGAGAACACACCCTCACACCATGCACAAAAATAAACTCCAAATGGCTGAAAGACTTAAACAGAAGACAGGACACCATCAAACTCCTAGAAGAAAACATAGGCAAAACACTCTCTGACATCAACATCATGAATATTTTCTCAGGTCAGTCTCCCAAAGCAATCGAAATTAGAGCAAAAATAAACCCATGGGACCTCATCAAACTGAAAAGCTTTTGCACAGCAAAGGAAACCCAAAAGAAAACAAAAAGACAACTTACAGAATGGGAGAAAACAGTTTCAAATGATGCAATCGACAAGGGCTTCATCTCTAGAATATATAAACAACTTCTACAACCCAACAGCAAAAAAGCCAATCAATCCATAGAAAAATGGGCAAAAGACCTGAATAGACATTTCTCCAAAGAAGATATACAGATGGCCAGCAAACACATGGAAAAATGCTCAACATCGCTGGTTATAAGAGAAAAGCAAATCAAAACTACCATGAGATACCACCTCACACCAGTCAGAATGGCCATCATTAATAAATCCACAAATAACAAGTGCTGGAGGGGCTGTGGAGAAAAGGGAACCCTCCTGCACTGTTGGTGGGAATGTAAACTGGGACAGCCACTACGGAGAACAGTTTGGACATACCTTAGAAATCTACGCATAGACCTTCCATATGACCCCGCAATCCCACTCTTGGGCATCTATCCGGACAAAACTCTACTTAAAAGAGACACGTGCACCCGCATGTTCATTGCAGCACTATTCACAAGAGCCAGGACATGGAAACAACCCAAGTGTCCATCGACAGAGGATTGGATTCGGAAGAGGTGGTATATATACACAATGGAATACTACTCAGCCATAAAAAAGAATGACATAATGCCATTTGCAGCAACATGGATGGAGCTAGAGAATCTCATACTGAGTGAGTGAAATGAGTCAGAAAGACAAAGACAAATACCATATGATATCACTTATAACTGGAATCGAATATCCAGCACAAATGAACATCTCCACAGAAAAGAAAATCATGGACTTGGAGAAGAGACTTGTGGCTGCCTGGTGGGAGGGGGAGGGAGTGGGAGGGATCGGGAGCTTGGGCTTATCAGACACAACTTAGAATAGATTTACAAGGAGATCCTGCTGAATAGCATTGAGAACTTTGTCTAGATACTCATGTTGCAACAGAAGAAAGGCTGGGGGAAAAGTGTAATTGTAATGTATACATGTAAGGATAACCTGACTCCCTTGCTATACAGTGGGAAAATAAAAAAAAAAAAATGACCCAATCTAAACAACAGAGACTATGCACACACACACACACACACACACACACACAGCCTCAGAAGTCTGTGGCAGTATAACAAAATACCTAATATTCATGTTATCTGAGTCCCAGAAGAAGAGGAAATGAGTGGGAATGAAAAAGTCTTCAAAGAAACATTGGCTAAAAATTTCCTAAATTTGGTAAAAGATACAAATTTACAGATTCGAGAAGCTGAGTAAACCCTCAACAGGATACACTGAAAGAAATCTGTATCATGATCAAATTTATGCAAACCAAAGAAAATAGAAAAAAAATTATTGAAAGCAATGAGAAAAAAATGAGACCTTATCTAAAGGGGAAAAGCAATTCATACAACAGTCAATATCCCATCAGAAACTATGGAGGCCAAAAGGAAGCGACACTACGTTTTCCAAGTGCCAACATCAAAGAACCGTCAACCCAGAACTTTATATCTAGCGAAAATTCCTTCAGGAGGGAGGAATCAAGGATGATTTCGAATGAATAGAAGCTAAGAGAAGTCATCACCAGCACAACTACGCTAAGAGAATAGCTAAAGGAAGTTTTATAAATAGAAAAGGAAATGATAAAAGAAGAAAGCTTGGAACAAAGGAAAGAAGAAAGATCACAAGAGACTTTTCTGCTTGAAATCTCTAAATTATGTTTGATGGTTAAAGCAAAAATTATAACACTGTCAGGAGTTCCCACCATGGTTCATCAGGTTAAGAATCCAACATATGAGGATGTGGGTTGGATCCTGGCCTCTCTCAGTGGGTTAAGATTCTAGCATTGCCACAAGTTGTGGCATAGGTCACAGACGTAGCTCAGATTCAGTGTTGCCTTGGCTGCAGCATAGGCAGGCAGCTGTAGCTCCAAATTGACCCTTAGTCTGGGAACTTACATATGCTGCAGGTGTGGCCCTAAAGAAGAAAACAAACACAAACAAACAAAAAAGACTGATGTGATCCTCCATGACAATTACATTGCCAATAGGGGAAGGTAAAAGGACATTAAAAAGAAATAAGGTTTTTTTCAATATGCTAACATATGGACACAAGTAGACTGTTAAATGTTTTGTATATATAGTGTTACAGCTAGAGTAAAGCCTCTCAAATCTATAAAAGACATACATTCATTCAAATACACTATACATGAATCAAAGTGGAGTTAGAAAATAATGGTGAAGTAACCCACAAGAAAGCAGGAAAAGGAAAACAGGAATTGAAAACAGGAAACTGATTTCCAACTTTTAGCTCTAACATGTAAAGAGCTTGGAAGTTTATCATTCCCAACCTTCAGAGAAGGAAAAAACCTAACAAACTGAAAATCAATAACTCTTCTTAGATCCATCATAGAACTGAATCATTGGGCAAATCACTGCATTGAAATTTGGAGAGATGGGTGGACATGGAGAATCATACCTTATGTGAACAGAAGCTTCTGGAGAATTTATAAACTCCTGGGAGCCCAGGAGACTCACTAGGTTCTCTCAGTGAAAAATGGAGAAAAATCCCCCCATGCTTCGGGCAGGAGGAAGCAAAAAGTTACCACTTTGAAATACACCCAGAAAATTCAGTACTCAGCAACAAAAGCCTCCTCTCATGAGAAATTTCCAGAACATTCTCTGATCCAGGGGAAGGGCAATTAGACAACTGGAGTCCCCCTGCCCTACCCAGCCTTCCAATCTCATGTAACTTGAGGGGGAAAGGCTGAGAAACTCTTCTGAAGGTCATAGCCCAGGGACCCAGATTCACTTTAAAAAAAAAAAAAAAAGCCATGAGATTCAATCATAAGATGACAGGATATCTCCCCTCACCAGTACCTCACCACCACATCAGTAGGGCTCCAGCACAGTCATGGTGAGTTACAACTGAGAAGTGTGTCTGCAAAACACAGACTCTATTTTAAAAAGAAGTTTCCAGAGAAACCCAAAGACAACAGGGAGGAAAAAACAAGGACACCAGAGGAAGCTGAAGCCTCTGACACTGAAGCTGCAGCAAACATTAACAAAGCCTAACCCCTACCAAGGAAACAGAAAACCTCACTCTGAAGTCCTGCTCACTTCTACTCCTGTTGCCTGATACACCATGTCTGACTTTTAACAAAAAATTACAGGCATGACTCAAGACAAGGAAAAAACACTGCCTGGAGAGTCAAAGCAAGCACCAGAATCAAACTCATAGATGACACAGATGTTGAAATTATCAGGCTGGGGATTTAAAATAACTGTGATTAATATGCTAAGGGATCCAATGGAAAAGGTGTAGAACATGTGATAAAAGATGGGTAATGTAAAAAGAGAGATGGAAATGCTAATAATCAAAAAGGAAATGATTAAAAAAATCTGTACATCTGTAACAGAAATGAAGGATTCTTTTGATGGGCGAATCAGTAGACGGAACATGGCCAAGGAAAGAAACACAGAGCTCGAAAAATGTCAATTCCCAAACTGAAATGCAAAAAGAAAGAAGAATGAGGGGAAACAAGGGGCAGAATACCCCCAAAGCTGTGGGACAATTACAAAACATGTAATGGGAGTAACAGAAAAAGAAACATAAAAATATTTAAAATAATAATGACTGAGAACGTCTCTAAATTAATAACACACCAAACTACAATTATAGGAAGCTTTGAGAACACCAAGGAAGATAAACACCTACGTATCTACACCTAAGCATATCATATTCAAGCTGCAGAAAATCAAAGACAAAGAGAAAAATCCTGAATGATGACTGAGGAAGAAAACACTACCTACAGAGGAGTAAGAATGAGAATTTACATCAGAGTTCTCTTAATAAACCATGGAAGCAAAAGGAGAGAGTGGAGTGGAACATTTAATGCGTCAAAAGGAAAAAAAAAAGGCTTCCAACCTAGAAATCTCTGTCCACCAAAGTCATCTTTCAACAAGAAGAAATACTTTCTTAGACAAACAAAAAGGAAAGAATTTGCTGCCAGTAGCTCTGCCTTCTAAAAAATGGTAAAAAAAAAAAAAAAAAAAGAAGTTCCGTGAGAAGGAAAATGATAAGGAGCAAAAACTCAGATCTGCATAAAGAAGGGAAAAGCAGCAGAGAAGGAATAAATGAAGATTACATTTTAAAAATACTTTATTTTTCTTATTCTTAATTGATCTGATATATAACTGTTCAAAAAATAATAGCAACAATGAACTGGGTCATTATAGCTAATAGATAAATGAAATGCATGACAGCAATGTTATAAAAGACACAGGAAATAGTCTGTTATAAGGAAGGGGTGCAGTGTTATTTGAAAGTGGAGTCTGACTAGCTGTAAACATATTTTGAAAACATAAAAAATTTCTCAAAAGAAATATAATTGACATTAACAGAGAAGAGTAAATGGAATCACATAAAATGCTTAATTCAAAACAGAGAAGTCAGAAAAAGAAACAAAGAGAAAGACAAATACCATATGATATGACTCATATCTGGTATCTAATACATAGCACAAATGAACCTTCCCACAAAAAAGAAACTCATGAACTTGGAGAATAGACTTGTGGTTGCCCGGGGGGGGGGGAGTGGATGGACTGGGAGCTTGGGGTTAATGGATGCAAACTATTGCTTTTAGAATGGATTAGCAATGAGATCCTGCTGTGTAGCACTGGCAACTATGTCTAGATACTTACTCCACTGAGCATGACAATGGGAGAAAGAAGTATGTATACATGTATGTGTAACTGGTCCCCATGCTGTACAGTGGGGAAAAAATTGTGTTGGGGAAATAGAAAGAAAGAAAGAAAGAAAGAGAGAGAGAGAGAGAGAGAGAGAGAGAGAGAGAGAGAGAAAGAAAGGAAGGAAGGAAGGAAGGAAGGAAGGAAGGAAGGAAGGAAGGAAGGAAGGAAGGAAGGAAGAAAAGAAAGAAAGAAAGAAAGAAAGAAAGAAAGAAAGAAAGAAAGAAAGAAAGAAAGAAAGAAAGAAAGAAAGAAAGAAAGAAAGAAAGAGAGAAAGAAAGACCAAGTAAAGGAAGGATTGTGAACAGAAAGTTAGAAATACGGTAGCTATATAATCCAACTATAAAAAGTTATACTCAGAGAAGTCTAATTTCCTATCACTTCCACCCTAGTCCCCTAAACCTTGTAGGTAATTGCTTTCATTAATTTCTGATCTCTCCTATGTGTTTACAGAAGAAAAAAATCAAATAGATACATACATACAAAACTTAGTGTATTAACACTCTTTTGCACTTTGCTTTTTTTACATAGCAATAAATTCTGGGAAACATTCTATCAGTTCTTAAAGTTCCAGCCTCCTCGTTGTTTTTGTTTTTGTTTTTTTCAGATGTTCAGTAATCTAGTAGATGGAAGTATCCTAATTTATTCAGTCAGTCTCCTACTGATGGGTAGTCGGGTTGTTTCTGATATTTCGCTTGCAGAAACGAGGCTGCAGTAGCTGGCTTAAAGCATATGTCATTTTGTATTTGTGGAGGTGTGTCTTCAGGGTGAATTTCTAGAAGTAGGATTGGTGGGTCAAAGAGTAGATGCTTTGTCGTTGGCTGGATACTGCCCCATTCCTTTCTGGAAGGGTCAGCTGTTTTGCAACCCCCTGCATCATCGCCTAGACTGCTGTCCAGGTCTTGAATGTTTGCCACAATGAAAGGGGAGAAATGGTACCTAAGAGTAGTTGTAATTTCTATTTCTCTTATTAAGAGTGAAGTTTAATACTTTTTCAGGGGGTCTAAAAGGGTGATTTGTGTATTGATGTTTATGAACCATGTGGTTGTGCCTTTTGCTCCTGTTTCAATCAAGTTTGTGGTCTTTCACTCTTCCTGTATATGTTAGGGATATTAGCCCTTTATCTACGATAGAGGTTATAGTCCTCTTCCTGGATTTCTCATTTGTTGTTTGTTTTTCACTTGGCTTCCATTGATTCTTTTTTTTTTTTTCCTTTTTAGGGCCACATCTGCAGCATATGAAAGTTCCTGGGCTAGGGGTCAAATCAGAGCTGCAGCTGCAGGCCTACACCACAGCTAGATCCAAGCCGCATCTGCAATCTACACTGCAACTTGCGGCAATGCTGGATCTTCAACCCACTGAGTGAGGCAAGGGATCGAATCTGCATCCTCATAGACACTATGTCTTAACCTGCTGAGCCACAATGGAAACTCCTACATTGATTTTTTTTTAATCACAAAAGGTATATTTTTCATGAAATTAAATGTGAAAGTCTTTTTATTTACATAGATTTTTAAATAATAGTTAGAAAGGGTTTTTCCATTCCAAGGTTGTAAAGGAATTTATCCATTATTTAAAAAAACATTTTCTGGTTTCATTATTTACTTATTATTTATTTTTATTTATTTATTTATTTATTTTTGCTTTTTTGGGATGCACTCTTGGCATATGGAGCTTCCCAGGCTAGGAGTCGAATCAGAGCTACAGCTGCCAGCCTACACCACAGCCACAGAAACACCAAATCCTTAACCCTCTGAGTGAGGCCAGGGATTGAACCTGCAACTTCATGGTTCTTGTTGGATTAGTTTCTGCTGCACCACGACAGGAACTCCTCATTATTTACTTTAGATTTCTAATCCATTTTGAATTACTCTAGTTCATGGTCTGAAGAATGGATTAAATTTTGATTCTATGTTGAAATACCTATCACAAAGCCATTTATTTAAAAGTCCATCTTAGAAAGACAAATACTGTGTGACTTCACGTCTATGTAGAATCTAAAAAAATACAACAAACTAGTGAATATAAGAAAAAAGAAGCAGACTCACAGATGTAGGAGACAAACCAGTGGTTACCAGTGGGGAGATGAAAGAGAGAGGGAAAATATACATATAGGGGACTAAGAGGTCCAAACTATTAGGCATAAAGTGAGCTACAAGGACATACTGTTGTATTTTTTTTTTTTTTGCCTTTTCTAGGGCCACACCCATGGCATATGGAGGTTCCCAGGCTAGGGGTCTAATCAGAGCTGTAGCCACCAGCCTACACCACAGCCACAGCAATGCCAGATCCGAGCCTCATCTGCCACCTACACCACAGCTCATGGCAACACTGGATCCTTAACCCACTGAGCAAGGCCAGGGATCGAACCTACAACCTCATGGTTCCAAGTCAGATTCGTTAACCACTGAGCCACGATGGGAACTCCGAGGATATACTTTGTACAACCCAGGGAATATAGCTATCATTTTATAATAACTATAAATGGAGTATAACCTTTAAAAATTGTGAATTACTATATCATATACCTGTAACTTACATAATATCATACAACTATACTTCAATTTTAAAAAAGTCTGTTTATCCCCAGTGATTTGAGATGTTCCATTTACTCCATAATAAATGTCTGTATGTCTTTGAGCATATTTCCAGATTTCCTATTGCTCTTTCTGCCTGTTTATATGCATCAGCACCATACTCTTCGCTATAGAGGCTGTAGAATATATTTGAATCTCTGGGGGAGTAGTTAGACTTTATTACCCTTTTTATGGTTTTCCTATTCTTGCACGTTTTTCTTTCTATTTGAACAGTCAAATCAACTTGTCCAGCTGCAGGAAAAAAAAAAAAAACTTGGCATTTTTATGAAGAATTGACATCTTCATGTTACCGAGCCATCCTGTACAAAAAAAAAAAAAAGTGATGTCTTTCCACTTGCTCAAGTTTATTTTTGCAGAGGGATATTGGATCCTTAATTAGAAATTTTGCCACTGTGCTGAGTAGGATAAATACCAGCAAATGCACAAGACAATTTTAGTGAAACTGCCAAGTATTAAAGATAAACAAACAGATTCGCCCGGAAGAAGTTATCGATCACTCACAAAGCAAAGACAATTAGGAAGACATCTCATCAGCAACATTCGATGCCAAGAACCATAAACCTACCGAGGGAAAAAAAAGAAAGTCAATCTAGAATAGTATACCCAGATAAGCTATCATTCAAGGGTGAGGACAAAATAAAGATGTTTTCACACATGAAAAGATTAACAGAGTTTATTTCCACAGATGGTCCCCCCCCACCCATAAGAAGGCTACTCAAGGACGTACTTCAGCAGAAAGAAAAGTACATCCTGGTGAAGGATGGGGACAGAGGAAGCCAGAGTAAACAGGCACATCATCACAGGATTCGATAAGGCTTGTCTGTACAAAAAGCTATTTGTGTGTTGACCAAAAGATAGATGTGACCTTCTACAGAGCAGTATCATGGAAAATGGGGGGGAAGGGGTTGAGTTTGCTAAGGCCCTTTTCTTGCCTGAGGGAAGAACAGAAACACTGTGTAACTTGAGGCTTTTGAGAAAAATATAAAGTACCTCCGTTAAATATTTTTGCGGATAACAAAGGAAGAATAGAAACCTAAGCCATCATTTCTGTCACCGTGAAAGGAACAAAAGAAAAGAAAGGAACAAAATCGATCCATGGAAGAAAAGAAAAGAAGGGGCAGAAACATGGCAAAGAGAAAAAATACAACATGAGATGACAGAATTAAATCCTGATATACCTGGAATCACAATAAATGTGACTGGGTTAAACTCATATCAAGTATCAAACTGGATTTAAAACAGTTATATGCTATTTATTAAAAAAAAAAAAAGGCACACAAAACCAAATGACTCATCAAGGTTAATATCGCAAGGTGGCTGTTAAGTTCATTCTTTGTATCCCAAAGTTGCTTTTATCTCTTGGGCCCAGCACAGACTGTTTATTTTGGAAACAGCAGCTGGTTCAATAGGCCTGTCATTTCAGTCTTTTGGGGGCTGGTTGGTCTGATTCTGCTCTGCTTCATGACCTGTCCCCCCTGTGATCAGCCTTGAATAGTTTCAGGAAAAAAGCCAAGAAAAGAGCCCTAAGGCACTCCACTCGAGACACCAACGCCCCAGGTGAGCTCATCTGGACACTCATTCTGTAAGTTGCAAAGTCCACCGGCCACCTTGTCATTCATCCTGTTATTTTTCCAGCTTATCCAGATATCTTAATATGCCAGGACTCTGACGATGCCAAGACACAGAGAGAACTTGTGCTAAGAACAGCCTTAACCACCTCACAGGTTGTTTTGCTGTAAAACCACAAACAAACCCCCTTTGTAGGCTGGAGAAGGAGAACATCAGCTGACAGAAAACACTGCATTCCTGCTCCTTAATTAGCACATCCTGTGCTTCAAAAATGCCTCTGATGTCAGTTCTTTTGTTTTCCATTTGCAGTAATTGAGAAATGAAGGTTCCGAGTCAAGAAACAGTATCAGAACAAAAGCCAGAGCTGCGTACCAGGCATTTGGCGTGTTTTAAGTGTAGATTTCTTACAGAGTTCATTGAGGAGTCCGGGCAAAGCACGCCCACGGTGCACCTGTCTCTTTTAGCTGATATAGGAATAATTAATTACATGAAAATGACTTCCATTGGAGGTTAATTTATCTTGGCCGACAGTCACATACACACGCAGATATGTCTTACGCTGCAGTGGAGCGCAGCTTTATTTAGAACATTTTATTTATATCTTGGCTGATTTCATTCCTAAGAAATTGAGGGAGAGACAGAGGAGACGGTGCAGGAATGCAGGAAGGGAAGATTTCTCACCGTGTTTTTTAAACAAAAGGGAAGAGAGGCCAATGTCACAACTGAGGGCTTGGCTTTCTCCCCAGGAGGGAGGAGAACTCAGACACTGAAGAGAGGGGGTCGAAGGTGTGCTGGGGGCGGGCGGGGAGCGGAGGGCAAGGCCAGGGGCATGGAACTGGCTGGCCTTCTGTGGGACCTGCCCAATCTTCATTTGTTTACCTCCTTCCGAGAGGTCAGGAGTGAGGCCAAAGTTGCCATCACGCTGTGCTCGAAGATAAGACAGCACATGAACGCAGTGCCACAGAACCATCACGACCCCCACGTGTGACCCCGGCCTCCCTGGGAGCCAAGAGGGACCCATCCTGCCAAATTATGTCTAAACTGCATCGTGGGCTTGGCCGCGTGCAGGGCACTCGACAAGCATTATCTCGTTCCATCTTCACCCTGCCTCTGAGGGGTGGGTACTGTTATTGTCCCCATTTATAGACGGGGAGACTGAGGCTCAGAGAGGTTGGGGAACTTGTTTAAAGTGGCACAGCTAGCAAATGTGTGCTTGGAGGGGTGGGTGAGATGCGGATGGGATTTTGTCATAATAACAGAAAAGACACGTGTATATAAAACGACCAAGCCAGTGACGGATCTGGGTTCTGAACCCAGCACTGGGGCTGACGCTCTCAGTCTGTGCTTGCAACCAGTGCGCACACCTGCCTCTCTGTTACCATCATCCAGACAGGCCGTCCCGCAACAGCTCTGAAAGAGCTCGTGTGCTCCTGACGGGGTTCCCTGAGTACCGGTGCTGGGTCTGCAAATGTCAGACAGGATGGCATCGCCACCTGAGGGGTCAGGTGAGCTTCAGCCTACCCTCTGCTGCACCTGCACGTAAAGAGAACAAAGCGAGGCGTGGAGGAAGTTGTTTTGAAGAGTCCTCTCACGAGCCCCGTCCTCATCGGCACTGGCCTCCCTCTCCCAGAGTCCCCACAGGACGGAAGTCACAGTAGGGGGTCGGCTCAGGTTCCTGGGACCCCCCCCCAAGCCACGGGCTTGTAATAACAATAACGACAACAATAATAATAAATAATACAATGAATATTCCCTCCCACTTGTTGGTTTTTTTTTTCTTTTTCCTTTTTTGTCTTTTTAGGGCCGCCCTTGCAGCCTATGGAGGTTCCCAGGTGAGGGGTCCAGTCAGAGCTGCAGCTGCCGGCCTACAGTACAGCTGACGGCAATGCCAGATCTTTAACCCACCAAGCGAGCCAAGGGATTGAACCTGCGTCCTCATGGATGCTAGTTGGGTTAACCACTGAGCCACGACGGGAACTCAACTTCCCAGGTGTTCATTGCTTTCTACAGCTGGCCTCTGGATCCAGATCTGCCAGCTTCATCTCTCCCCCTTACCGGCTTTGCGACCTGGGGACAGGTCATTTCTCTTCGAACTTCAGCCTCCTCCTGCATACAGTGGGGACGGCCAGGCTCACTTAAAGACAAACACGTCTTTATGTAATCCTGACTGTCTATGCAAGACTAATGTGTATGCATGATTTGATTAATTCTCACAATCACAAGAGCTCCCACCGGCAGGTACTATCCGGATGGCCATCTTATTAGAGGCGGACACTGAAATGCACAGAGGCGACTGCAACCCACCAAAGGCTCAGCCAGTGGCCGATCGGAGATTTAAATTCATTTCGGGGCGACTCCAAGGCCCAAGCTTTTACTCATAACACACCTCCAGGGTTACTGAAATAAGTAGGGACGAAGAATGTTAAGGGCTTAACCCAAGCGCCCCGCACACAGTAGGACCCAATCATCCACAGGGAGACGCCGCTGTTGGGTGACTGTCCTCTCGCTGGCCCCACTCAGCTCCAGGGCAAACCGCAAACCACGGGCACTGCAGGCAGCAGCCACTGTCCCCGCCCCTCCCAGCCAGGTTGAGGAGCGAGGTGAGTCACCTGCGGAAAGAGGATTGCCAAACTGATACCAATCTCAGTGGAAAAGAGGTACTGCTTTTAAAACAAAACAAGAAAGACAAAACCTGTACAGCCAGACTGCCCGGCTTCCTTCCTTGGCAGCTATCTTAATGGAATCTCAAGTTCATCGAACTCTCTCTGAGAACCTCTTGAAGGGAACAGCACCCAGGTTCCCGGCTCCGGTCTAGAAACAATGCGTTGGGTAACCAGACACTTGTGTCAACAGCCAGCTTTAGGGAACAGACCCGCCCCCTTGCCTGGGCAGCAAAAACCGGTCTTACCTTCAGAGCAGGTGTCTTTCCACTCCAGCTGCCAGGAGCGGAACAGACTATTTCACGGGAATAAGGCCGTGCTGCCTTGGGGCCCTGAGTGTAGCGGGTGGTGGTGATAAAAGGCCACCTGTGAGGTCAGGATGCCTGGGCTGAAACCCCAGCTCAGTAACAACCTCTCGGAGCCTGAGTTTCCTCCCCTGTAAGATGGGAAGAATAAGACTACCCACTTCTGCAGGGCTGTTGCTTGGATCTGACGAATCCATTCACACGTGCGCCATGCTTGCAGCAGTGCCCGGCACGCAGTCACGGCCATGGCACTTTCAGTAGTTATAATATTCATCATAGTGATGATAACAATGAGTATTAGCTTTACTGTCATGTGCAAATAGCTTTGAACTCTCCCCATCCATGGCGACACAGCTCATGGCAATACTGTCACAGGCAGATATGCACAATCACAAAATTTTCAGGCTTGGCGACAGAACCTGGTAGGCAGGGTCGGAGTCTGCTGTTGGGAAAAGAGCTGGCTGGGGATGAGGGTGAAAGAGGTGGGGGGAGAGGCCAAGGGTTGGGGTATCACAGGCACCCCCCCTAACAACAGGGCCTGGAGGGGGTCAGGATGGACAGACCTCAGCAGAGGCCTCCCCCAAACTCAGGGGAGGCTGAGGCCAACCTCTCTGCTCAGCCTTTGCTTCCAACTCCCCCCCCCCCCAGAATCAGAGGGACCAGCCGGTTTGGGGGCACATGGTAGAAAGGAAGGTTCCAGAAGGCGTAGGCCCAGAGGGTCACGACACAGCACTAGGCGAAGGGGACAGTATTCCTAAATATCCGTAAGCCAGGAAGTATTTTAGGTGACCCCCGGGGGTGGAAATGCGGGATTTCACCCGAGCCCTGCACTCCACTGGGGAAAACACCCTGGTTAAGACACCCCCCACCCTCTCGTGCTCCAGAAACAGCACAAGGAAAGAAACACCCTCCCCCAACATGCTCTCCTAAGACCAAAGCGTGCTGCTGCCTTCTCTGCCTCTGACAAGGTCAGGCTCAGGATCACCCACCCACCCCCAACCCCCGACAAACACCCGTCTTTGCTTCATAAATGAGTCACTGGATTGCTTGTCCCACTGGTCACCCAAACCCCTGTTAACCCAACTTGGGTTCAATTTCCTCCTTCCTGCAGGTCACTCTCAGGTGAGCTGGCAGACACCCCCGCCCACCTCGCCCACCCTGGAGAACAGGCTGGCCTCAGGGCCAGCCGGGTCGCCCACCTGCTGGCCACTCCTCTCTGTCCCGCTCCCCTTCAGACGACCTCCCCACCCCCACTCTTTCTAGCCTTGCTTTTCCATTAAAAGAAAAACCTCCCCCCAACCCTGCGATGCTCACACACTACTGTCAGGGTGTCCCCCGCACCCCCTCTTTCCTGCTCGGAGAAATCCCTCCGAACAAAGTCCCGCCTTCCTAAATCTGGACTTGGGTTTTTCGCTGGACAGAGGGAAAGCCCTTGCGTGGGAGGCCCCGAGCGCTGTGGTTTTCGGGAAGGCTGGGGTCTTTCTGGCTCGGCGGCTTCCCCCCATCACGAGGAAGCACGGGCCCCGCCTGCGCCCCCGTTTCCACGGAGGAGCCGGCTTTGCACGGAGCCTCTTCTTCCGCATCCCCGCCTTCCCCGCAGGTCCTCCATCCTCTCCCTCCACCTCACCCCGACTCTGCCTCTTCCTGCCCCAGCTGGTCCAGGACGTCGGCCGGCATGTGGCAGCCAGGCCGCCGCACTCCCCACGTGGGCAGCGCCAGGCCCACATCGGCCCCCAGCTGCCTTCTGCATCTCTGTGACAGGGACAACGACGGGGCCTCTCCTCGACTTCCGTGACCCAGGAGGGGGCTGGCCCCCCTCCGGATTGGCTGCCCACGGTCAGGCCCTCACCTCTGGTCCCACCTGCTGCCGGGTGAGGTCACGTGATGAGAAACACAGCTGCTCGGACAGCAGAGCAGCAGGAGGTGGTTCTGTTCAAAGGTGGAGCCAGCATCAATGGGTATTGCCACTCAAGCGGGCTTCAAGACAGCCGGCAAGTCTCTTTATGAACCCTAAGAACCACTCTTTGGAGGCCCGTTGGGAATGCAATCCCGGCTGCTTGATTTGTTCATGTCTCACTCTCCCAGGATATCACCTGTTTTATCCTTTTCTCTTTTACATGCTGCATGGAGAACAACTGCAAGGGACTTCACCCCGTATGGTCCCCCTAGAGAGTTCCGTGACGAGCCCAAATAAGGGAAAATCTGTCCACTGCGTTGCTTGGTCTGGAATAATCCTTCTGCGTTTAAATAAAAAAAAATCTGTTTTTGTCTTTTGTTTTTGTTTTTTCTGGGGCTGCAGCAAACAGAACCCCCCTTTTTTCTTTTCTCAATTTCAGCAGGTCAGGATGCCACGCAGTGCGCCGAGTCAGAGGAGGCTGCGCTCCCTCTGATGGGGTTGGTGGCGTGTTCAATCATATGAAGGCACCAGGCACAGTGAAATAATGAGGATGAGCCGTGCAGACGAGTGGCCCCAGAGGGACCAAATCCGAGGTTCCCAATCAGGGGCCCACAAACAAGGCGAGACGCCGCATTCAGGACTGACCCCTGAAAGGCATGTTGCGGATGATGAAAATGTCAGGGCTCCCTGGCTCCCCGGGATTTATAATTGGCCTGCGAGGTAGCACTTGTCTGCTGGTCAGTTCCTGCTGATAAGAGGTTCTGCTTGACAGTTACTGAGGTCTTTGATAAATAAAATATAGGAAAACAGATGAATTATTACTTAATAAATGCAGTGGTGTTTGGGGGTTTTTTATAGAGTGCAGGGGTTGAAAACTGGCAGCGTATGGGGCTTCTTCTCCGTGGTCTGCTCTGGGTTTGGGATTTGGTTTTACTTGTTGAAGCCAGCATTAAAGACTGTAGATCCCCCCGCCCCCACGCACACACAGACACACCCCTCAAAGACAGAACTACGCCTTCTCTTAAAAACTGGTCACACTAGCCACACGTCTGGGTTGGGGGTGGAAGGTCGGCAAGGGGCTGTAGCGAGTACCAGCTGCTGCTCGTGGATGGGGCAGGTGGGCGCCAGCCCCTCCCAACTTTGCAGTGGCCACTCGGTGATGGTGGCCATGCAGCAGGCACCTGCGCTGTGTCCTCTCACCTCCCTTTGAACTGGGAAGACGAGAAGCAAGAACCACGGGGCATCCTGAGTGGGCTTGTGTGTGTGTGTCTTTTGCTTTTGCTTCCGGCACGTCTTACTCACGGACTTTATCTACTGGCTTCTCTAGGGAGGGGTCAGCACGCTGTGCCCATGGGCCCAGTCTGGCCCAACACCTGTGTTCCTAAATAAAGTTTTATTAGGACATCCTGAGGCTCGGTTGTGTGCAGACTGTCCATGGTTTCGTTCACATTTCAGCGGCAGAGACGAGCAGCTGCACGGAGCCTGGCGGCGCTGCCAAGCCTAAAATATCTATAATCTGGCCCTGAACCAACAGTTCGCTGCCTCTGCTCTAGGCACTTGAGCTCCTGGCCCTGGGGGAGAGGGACTCACCCGACTGGCTTTTTAACCATTAATTTAATGACTTAAATTCTCTGAGCTTCAAGTGTCCCGTCTCTAAAACGGGGCAGAATGAGATTCTGTTTCCATGGGCTTGTTGGGGGGACTCAGTGAGATGAAACATGAGCCTGGTGTGCAATGGAGGTAGAGTGTTCAACATGCGGTATCTACTGATATTAGTCACAACACTGCTTCTAAAAAAGACAAAAATAACAAAAATCACTCCAAGTGTTGTTTTAATGTTAAGAGTAGTCACATGGGCAAATGCCTGGTTAAGAAGATGTGGTTTATAGACACAAGGGAATACTACTCAGCCATAAAAAGGAACGAAATCATGCCATTTGCAGCAACATGGACGGAACTAGAGACTCTCATACTAAGTAAGTCAGAAAGAGAAAGACAAAGACATATGATATCACTTGTATCTGGAATCTAATACACAGCACAGATGAATCTTTCCACAGAAAAG